>NC_084632.1:2103196-2138196 GCF_033978795.1 Nerophis ophidion
TAACTATTATACACAGGTTGTATAGTGCATCATAGTTGTAGTTGTAATTAGCAGATTTGTACCAAATTTGGCAACCACCCCTTGTTATGATGCAACATTTTAATAAACTTTAGGACTATTTCCTAACACGATGTCTACAATTCAACTCAGCCTCATTTGCAAGTATTATATAGTATTTTGTACATGCAGTTGCAATACCAAGATGTATTGTGTGGACTACATTGTGTTGCCACAGTCAGGAAGTAGTCTTTGCCATTAAATTGAATGTGCCAGTCATGTCGTTTGAGTCCTAAAAAGTGTTTGTACCCTCTACTCCCAATTTGGCCAGACTGGTAAAATCACGGCACAACAACTTAAAAATAAAGACAATTTCAGATTGTTTTCTTTGTTTAAAAATAGAACAAGCACATTCTGAAAATGTACAAATCACAATGTTGGAATTTTTTTACACCTACATGTTGCAGTTAATAGTATTCCATCTATTTGTCCTTATTTATACTGTCTGAATAAATGATGTGATGTTTATCAATCAGCTCATTGGTGTTCATTTTCAATCTATAAAGATAAAATAAATAATTTCAAAATAAAATTACAGGATTTTATTTATGTAGTTTGCTCATTTTCCTCAACTGGTGCACTAACCTGTGGTTTATAATTTTTAAGTCTGTAGCGACATCTACAAATGTACAAATAATTGCTATTGCGGCATCTAGTGGACAAATTTAGAACAGCAGTTTCTTTCATTCGAAAATTTCGGCTCATTTTTATATTTAGGGAACTCATCCCGCGGCCGGATAAAACCTGTTCGCGGGCCGTACGTTTGACACCCCTGGTATAGATCATAGTCAGGAAGTAGTCTTTGCCAGTACATTTTATGTGCCAGTCCTGTCGTTTGAGTCCTACAAAGTGTTTATACTGTGTCTATCGTAACTATTATACACAGGTCGTATAGTGCATCATAGTTGTAGTTGTAATTAGCAGATTTGTACCAAATTTGGCAACCACCCCTTGTTATGATGCAACATTTTAATAAACTTTAGGACTATTTCCTAACACGATGTCTACAATTCAACTCAGCCTCATTTGCAAGTATTATATAGTATTTTGTACATGCAGTTGCAATACCAAGATGTATTGTGTGGACTACATTGTGTTGCCATTGTCAAGAAGTAGTCTTTGCCATTAAATTGAATGTGCCAGTCATGTCGTTTGAGTCCTAAAAAGTGTTTGTACCCTCTACTCCCAATTTGGCCAGACTGGTAAAATCACGGCACAACAACTTAAAAATAAAGACAATTTCAGATTGTTTTCTTTGTTTAAAAATAGAACAAGCACATTCTGAAAATGTACAAATCACAATGTTGGAATTTTTTTACACCTACATGTTGCAGTTAATAGTATTCCATCTATTTGTCCTTATTTATACTGTCTGAATAAATGATGTGATGTTTATCAATCAGCTCATTGGTGTTCATTTTCAATCTATAAAGATAAAATAAATAATTTCAAAATAAAATTACAGGATTTTATTTATGTAGTTTGCTCATTTTCCTCAACTAGTGCACTAACCTGTGGTTTATAATTTTTAAGTCTGTAGCGACATCTACAAATATACAAATAATTGCTATTGCGGCATCTAGTGGACAAATTTAGAACAGCAGTTTCTTTCATTCAAAAATTTCGGCTCATTTTTATATTTAGGGAACTCATCCCGCGGGCCGGATAAAACCTGTTCACTGTACGTTTGACACCCCTGGTATAGATCATAGTCAGGAAGTAGTCCTTGCCAGTACTTTTTATGTGCCAGTCGTGTCGTTTGAGTCCTACAAAGTGTTTATACTGTAAATATTGCACCTGTTACACACTGGTTGTAAAGTGCATCTTAGTTGTAGTTTCAATTAGCAAATTTGGATGTGTTGAAATCGCCATGTGTAATTGCTAATGTGTGTATGTAATCTACGCTAATGATCCGCCTCCGCTTGAGATGGTTTCCTGTGGACGGGACTCTCGCTGCTGTCTTGGATCCGCTTGAACTGAACTCTCGCGGCTGTGTTGGAGCCACTATGGATTGAACTTTCACAGTATCATGTTAGACCCGCTCCACATCCATTGCTTTCGGTCCCCTAAAGGGGGGGGGTTGCCCACATCTAAGGTCCTCTCCAAGGTTTCTCATAGTCAGCATTGTCACTGGCGTCCCACTGGATGTGAATTCTCCCTGCCCACTGGGTGTGAGTTTTCCTTGCCCTTTTGTGGGTTCTTCCGAGGATGTTGTAGTCGTAATGATTTGTGCAGTCCTTTGAGACATTTGTGATTTGGGGCTATATAAATAAACATTGATTGATTGATTGATTGATTGATACATTAACATCATTCTTGCGTATTTAAAAAAAACTGGAGCCTTACAGTATAATTACAAGCCGTTATGACGCAACATTGTTTGGAGCCTTGAGACCATTTCTTAACACGGTGTCGACCTTTCCAACTGTGCAACGGATTCTGCAAATGTTACCACGAGCATAAGAGGAGACAGAAATGGACACTTCTGTGTCTTTTAAGGCAGCGAGAAGGTGGGAATGAAGATGTGCTAGATAGGCTGTCAAAGATGGCGCCCGTGTAGCTCTGCCCCCCCCCCCCCCCCCCCCCCCAACACGACCACAATAACATTTTAAGAGCACCGTCTCCGTCTGCCCGCGCGCAAACAAACAACCGTTTTGTTTTGCACACATCATTCCATTATGAAAGCGCTATTCGGAGATGTTGAAATTGGAAACGGGGAAGGAGCGAGACGTGGATGGATGGAGGATGGTAGGGAGGGGAGGTATGGAATGAGAGAAGAGAGATTGGTTTTCATGCCTGCTAGTCCGCCGGCCTGTAAATCTCCCAGGAGCATAGTAGAAGACAGCAGAAGGTTGATGGTCATCCATCACTACTGACAACCCCTCTGCTCTGCCAGCCTCTGACGGACCAGCCCGGCCGAGATAGTCGGGAACTGAAAGAGGCAAGAGAAAGACAAATAGCAGATGCCGCCTGCGGAATGAGAACATTAACAAGAAGCCGAGGAGGACTTGTTTGGGTTTGGAATATGAAGGCACGGAGACAAATGTGCGGAGGAACGGAGGACGAGCTTTGCAGAGTTGGACTCAAAGTTGGAAGAAGCAAAGTCGAGATGGACGTGTTTGTCTTTGGTCTTGTGGGAGGATTGTGGATCTCCACTGCATCTTGTCCAGCCTACGTTTGGCATGGAAGAACAGCTTCTGCTCTGCAAGCTTTGCTAATGCGGCTTGGGGACAACACTTCAACATCATTGGACAAACAATCCAATACTCGACTGTCCAATACTCAACTGTCCAATACTCTAATGTCCAATACTCTACTGTCCAATACTCTACCATCCAATACTCTACCGTCCAATACTCTACCATCCAATACTCTACTGTCCAATACTCTACCATCCAATACTCTACTGTCCAAAACTCTACAGTACAATTCTCTATCGTCCAATACTCTACCATCCAATAATCAACTGTCTAATACTCTACCGTCTAATGCTATACAGTCCAATACTCTACTGTCCATTACTCTTCCGTCTAATACTCTACAGTCCAATAATCAACCATCCAATACTCTACTGTCCAATACTCTACAGTCCAATTCTTTACTGTCCAATACTCTTATCGTCTATTACTCTACAGTCTATTACTCTACAGTCCAATACTCTACAGTCCAATTCTCTATCGTCCAATACTCTACCATCCAATAATCAACCGTCTAATGCTATACAGTCTAATACTCTACAGTCCAATGATCAACTGTCTAATACTCTACAGTCCAATACTCTACCGTCTAATACTCTACAGTCCAATAAATAATCAACGGTCAATACTCTACCGTCCAATACTCTACCGTCCAATACTCTACCGTGTAATACTCTACCGGCCAATACTCTACCGTCCAATACTGACTGTCCCATACCCGACTGCCCAATACCTGACCGCCCGATACTCCACCACCCGATACTCTACAGTCCAATAAATAATCAACCGTCCAATACTCTACTGTCCAATACTCTACCGTCCAATACTCTACAGTCCAAAACTCTACTGTCCAATACTCTACCGTCCAATACTCTACAGTCCAAAACTCTACTGTCCAATACTCAACAGTCCAATAATCAACCGTCTAATACTCTACCGTCCAATACTCTACCGTCCAATAATCGACTGTCCCATACCCAACCGCCCGATACCCAACTGCCCAATACCTGACCGCCCGATACTCCACCGCCCGATACTCGACCAACCAATACTCGACTGTCCAATACTCAACCGCCCAATACTTGCCTGTCCAATACTTTACCGCCCAACACTCTACCGTTCAATAAGCAAACTGTCCAAAACTCGACTGTCCAACACTCAACCGTCCAATATTTGATGGTCCAATATTTGACTGTCCAATACTCGACCGTCCAATACTTTACCGTCCAATACTCTTCCAGAATTCCAAGATTGAACCCAGGCAACAAACGATCCAAATCCGCACTAATTTTTTCAGTGTTTGTAAGTGCAGAAACATGTGATTTCAAACCATGGAGATGTTGCAGAAATATTTGCAAAACAATTCTGGCTTGTTCCAAACGAGTAGAGTATGTTTATTTAGATTTTTTTACATCAGCGGATATTTCCATACATGGTAGGGGTTTCTCGATACAATCATTTTACATTCGAGACACCGATATTGGAGCCTCAAGTTTTGTCGGAGACCGTTATAGTTCCGATACCAGAGCAGCACGAATGGTCAACGATGTTAAAATGTTTAATCGAGTGGAATTAGTGTAAGAACAACGGTAGCTATGAAAAACACTCAACATATTAACTGTTTGGAGTAGGCCTTATGCTGTCTTTAAGTTAAAGTGGTCACAATAATTCATGAAGTTAAACTTGTGGCGCAGTAAGTTGAACGATGCGTACACGTTTGCTACTGGCTACTTCCGAACACGTTTCTGCCTTGGAGAGTTTGCATAGGTAAGTACAACCCCTGGCAGAAATGATGGAACCAGCAGACCCGTCCATCCATCCATTTTTTACCACTTGTTCCTTCCGGGGTTGCGGGGGGAGTGTCGGGACCTTTCTCAGCTACCTTCGGGCGGAAGGCAAGGTACACCCTGGACAAGTCACTGGGAACCAGCACATTTACTTTGTGGAAAATAGTATTAATTTCTAGAACAACTTTGTAGCTGTAAAAAACACTAGAATAAGATAAATTATGTTTCTCAGTAGATGAAGAAGATTGAACAAATTATAGGATAACAAAATTCAGAAGAAAGTATGGATTCATGAAAAACAAAAAAACATGTATAACAAATACAAAAAGTAGCAATTTTTAATTTTAATTGTAATTTTCCTGAAGGAATCAATAAAGTGCTATCTATATATTTATGTACAGAAGTGGGTAGTGACGCGCTACATTTACTCCATTATATTTACTTGAGTAACTTTTGGGATGGATTGTACTTCTAAGAGTAGTTTTAATGCAACATACTTTTGCTTTTACTTGAGTATTTTTATGGAGAAGAAACTCTACTTTCACCCCGCTCCATTTATCTACATTGATCTCGCTACTTGTTACTAATTTTTATCGATCTGTTAATGCACGCTTTGTTTCTTTTTGGTTTGTCAGACAGACCTTCAAAGTAGGATCTATCACATGCCTGCGTTTCACCAATCAAATGCAGTCACTTGTGACGTTGGACTCCGTTTCACCAATCAAATGCAGAAACTGGTGACGTTTGACTCCGTTTCACCAATCAAATGCAGTCACTGGTGACGTTTGACTCCGTTTCACCAATCAAATGCAGTCACTGGTGACGTTTGACTCAGTTTCACCAACCAAACAGAGCCAGGCGGTCACATGATTAACTCCACACTTTTTAAAATTTATTTTATAAACCTTTATAAATTTCAACATTTACACAGAGTTGAAAATAACAATCAAAGTAAGTACAAAAACAGTACAAAAAAGCATAAAAACCGTACAAGACAGCGCCAGGGGGTTGTAAATTCAAAGTAGCTAAAATAGAATGCAAAAAAAAAAAATATATATATATATATATATATATATATATATATATATATATGTATATATATATATATGTGTATATGTCTTGATTGGATTATCCAGAGAATAGTGCTTGATACCGTGGTAGAGCGCAATATGTAGGTGTGGGAAAAATCACAAGACTACTTCATCTCTACAGAACTGTTTCATGAGGGGTTCCCTCAATCATCAGGAGATTTAGATTAATTTTAATTAATTTAAAATCTCCTGATGATTGAGGGAACCCCTCATGAAACAGTTCTGTACAGATGAAGTAGTCTTGTGATTTTTCCCACACCTAAATTTGGAACACAGCATCATCGTTTTCACAGCTTTTTGCTTGTTAGAGGTAGTGTTTTAATGTAGAGTTCTAAATCTTTTTTAAAGGCACAAAAAACAGGTCGGGTATTGAGAAACTTACATTTATGAATATAAAACTTAGCCAATAGTATAATGAGTTTGCAAAGGTAAAATTCATTTTCAAATTTCTTTTCAATACAGCGTAAAACCAAATATATATTATTTAATATATATTATTGTTTTAGTTGCTTAAGAGATATTCCTGGCTCTGAATTTGTTCATTGCTATTTTTATGTTTTTGTGCATTACTTGTTGCCGTAATCATTAAACAAACAGGTTACTCATCAGTTACTCAGTACTTGAGTAGTTTTTTCTCAACATACTTTTTACTTTTACTCAAGTAAATATTTGGGTGACTATTCCTTACTTTTACTTGAGTATACCATGAATTGGTTAACGTGGACCCCGACTTAAACAAGTTGAAAAACTTATTGGGGTGTTACCATTTAGTGGTCAATTGTACGGAATATGTACTGTACTGTGCAATCTACTAATAAAAGTATCAATCAATCAATCAAAGTAATACATCTCTAAAGTAAGAGTACTCTTACTTGAGTACAATTTCTGGCTACTCTACCCACTTCTGTCTATCTATTTGTTGCACCACCTCTGGCTTTTATAACAGCCTGTGTCTCTGAGGCATGGACTTAAACGAGTGACAAACAGAACTCTTCATCAGTCTTGCTCCAACTTTCTCTGATTGCTGTTGTCCTGATGGACTTTGTGGTTGGAGTCTGGTCATGGACAATTGTCTTCCATTTCCACCACACATTTCCGATTGGACTGCGATCTGGACTATTTTCTGGCCGTGACATTGACCTAAGGCGTCTTTCTTCAAGGAAAGCTTTTACAGTTTTTTGCTCCTGACGAGATGTATTATCATCTTCCATATATTTTCTGCAGAATGAAGTGAATCCAAACTTTAACAAGAATTGATCTAAGAACGAAACTATTCCTGACTACCACAATTTATATTCATGATTTCTTTTACTGTTTCTTAAAGTCAGAAAGTTGCCATTTGAAATGAATATAGTTGTGTGCCTTGTCTGTTTCCTGCTTTTTCTTTTCTATCAAACTGAACATCCTTCAAGTGTGGTGATTCCATACTTTCTGCCAGGGGTTGTAATATCAAACTACACGATAATGGTTTTCCGGTTGGTGATTGTGCAAGTCTGTCATTTCTATTTCTCCTCTCAGGGTGTTTGTAGTTGCAACTAAAATACGTCCAATGTGCGACCATATAAACCTGAAATTATTTTTTTATCGGTTGTATTTACGAGCACAGTTCACTGTCCCAACCTCCGACCTCACCTGAAGAAGTAAAATGTGCCTACTTTAGCCTTGTGTGATTATCATATTGTTGTTACTCAGTTTGCCACTTTGTGGCTTTTAATGTCTCACAATCAAACATTTTTATCTTAAAATACTGAACAGATGTTTACCTTATCCCAATAAACCTCTGTTCAGTATTTTAACAGAGTGTCGGTACACAGAACATCAGAGGGGCAAATGTGCGACAAAATGAGAGCAGACGTTGTTGACAATGTTGCAACCTTGTGTGGGAACCGCAGGTGCAGAAACACAAAAGTTCATATTGTCGTTACTCAGCCAGTAAAAATACTGGACAGATGTTTATTGGAATAAGGTAAACATCTGTACAGTATTTTATCAGAGTGTAGGTACACAGAACATCGCACATTAAATGTCAACACTGTCTGCTCTCATTTTCTCGCACATTTGCCCCTCTGATGTTCTGTGTACTTACACTCTGTTCAAATACTGAACAGATGTTTATTGGGATAAGGTAAACATCTGTTTAGTATATTAACATTAAAGTGTTTGATTGTGAAGCATTAAAAGCCACAAATTGCAACGGGTCCGTCAGACCCACAAACCCCGGCAGAGTAACAACAATATGAACATTGCACAGAAAATTTCTCTGCCAGTTTCTGCTTCCCACAGGGATTCTTCTTTTGTGTTTCTGCGCCTGCGGTTCCCACACAAGGTTGCAACATTGTTTGTCAACACTGTCTGCTCTCATTTTCTCGCACATTTGCCCCTCTGATGTTCTGTGTACCTACACTCTGTTCTAATACTGAACAGATGTTTATTGGGATAAGGTAAACATCTGTTCAGTATTCTAACATAAAAGTGTTTGATTGTGAAACATTAAAAGCCACAAATTGCAACGGGTCCGTCAGACCCACAAACCCCGGCAGAGTAACAACAATATGAACATTGCACAGAAGATTTCTCTGCCAGTTTCTGCTTCCCACAGGGATTCTTCTTTTGTGTTTCTGCACCTGCGGTTCCCACACAAGGTTGCAACATTGTTTGTCAACACTGTCTGCTCTCTTTTTCTCACACATTTGCCCCTCTGATGTTCTGTGTACCTACACTCTGTTCTAATACTTTCTTCCAAAAGCGCATTGGTGAGGTCACACACTGATTTTAGTTTGAGTCTACGTACTAATTCATCCCAAAGGTGTTCTATCGGTTTTCAGGTCAGGACTCTGCGCAGGCCAGTCAAGTTCGTCCACACCAGACTCTGTCATCCATGTCTTTATGGACCTTGATTTGTGCACTAGTGCAGAGTCATGTTGGAAGAGCAAGAGGCCCGTTCTAAACTGTTCCCACAAGGTTGAGAGCATGGAATTGTCCAATTTTTTAGTTTTTGTTTCCTGAAGCATTCAAAGTTCTTTTCACTGGAACTAAGGGGCCAAGCCCAACTCCTGAAAAACAACCCCAAACCATGATTCCTCCTCCACCAAATTTCACACTCGGCACAATGTAGTCTGAAATGTAGCGTTCTCCTGGCAACCTCTAAACCCAGACTGGTCCATCAGATTGCCAGATGGAAAAGCGTGACTCATCACTCCAGAGAAGGCGTCTACCTTTCTCTAGATTCAAATGGTGATGTCCTTTACACCACTGCATCCCACACTTTGCATTGGACTTGGTGACGTACGACTTAGATTCAGCTGCCCGGCCATGGAAACCCATTCCATGAAGCTCTCTGCGTACTGTACGTGGGCTAATTGGAAGCTCACATGAAGTTGAGAGCTCTGTAGCAACTGACTGTGTAGAGAGTATTTGCACTATGCGCTTCGGCATCCGCTGACTCCTCTCTGTCAGTTTACCTGGCTGTGACAGACTTGCTGTCGTGCGGGTTCTCAGGACCACCAAGGAAGGACATTGCGGCGCAGGTTGGACTTTTTTATTTTTCAATAATAAAAAGTCTCTACGGGTTGCTTTTCAGCCTTGCCGTGTCCTGCTTCCTCTGCTGTCCACCTTTTCAGTCGCGTGCGTCTTCGTCTTCCTGTGGCTCTCTTGCTCTTGTTCAGCATCCGCTTCCTTCTGGCTCTTTCTCTCTCCGTCTCTTCCCCCGACGTTTAAGGCCGCTGGCCTTTTATAGAGTGCGAGAGGAGATTTTAATTGTGCCCAGCTGGGCGACCCACCCACCTGCTAATATTTGCGGGGTTGATTCCGGTGCGCCCCGCCTCGCTGCTTGCACGCAGTCCACGCCTCCACGCTGCCATCTTGGGCCGGGCTCCAGCGTGCCCTGCCTCGCTGTTGGACTGCCGGCCACGCCTCCTCGCCGCCATCTCAGGCCGGGCCGGGCTCCGGCGTGCCCTGCCTCTCTGCCACGCCTCCTTGCCGCCATCTTGGGCCTGGCTCTGGCATGCCCTGCCTCGCTGTCGGACTGCCGGCCACGCCTCCTTGCCGCCATCTTGGGCCGGGCTCTAGCGTGCCCTGCCTCGCTGTCGGACTGCCGGCCACGCCTCCTTTCCGCCATCTTGGGCCGGGCTCTGGCATGCCCTGCCTCGCTGTCGGACTGCCGGCCACGCCTCCTTGCCGCCATCTTGGGCCGGGCTCCGCCGTGCCCTGCCTTGCTGTTGGACTGCCGGCTCCGCCTCTCCACAGTGACCTACCACTTTGGTGGCTGTGTTGCTGTTGTTCCCAAAAAATCTTCCATTTCTCATAATAAAGATGACAGTTGACTTGGGAATATTTAAGAGCGGGGAAATTTCGCAGCTGGATTTGTTGCACTGGTGGCATCCTGTGACAGTTGCACGCTGGAAATAACTGAGAGCGACACATTCTTTCACAAATATTTGTAGAAACAGTCCATCTTTTGAAAGGGTGGCAAAATACTGTTGGCAATATAGTGTATGGACATAACAGTTATGTAAAGCAAACAGTAAGTGTGTAAAAAGTGAATTCTAATTATCGCAGGGCATTTTTTCAAATAGCAAACTATTTGATGTGTGTGTTGGTTTGTACGCTATTTCAACACACACACTTGGATGTTGATTAGAAAACAGGTAAAGTGTTGACGTTGTTGTGTTACAAAGGCAATGAAACACAAATCCAATCACCATTCATTTGATGAGCTGGGCAAAAAAAGCATGCAGGAATAAAAATGATTGTGCAGTCGTCGTCCCGTACAATTTCAACATCAATTGTGTGCATTTTTGGCAGCGGCACAAAAATGATTACTCTTTTTAGGAGAGGAGGTTCCTCCCACGTGGTTTAGTTCTCAGGCTGACTTCAACTATGAGAGTTTTGCTAACAAAGAATTCTACTAAACAAGAAACATGTAAAAACTGGGGTTGTAACGAGACCAATATTTTGGTACCAATTCCAAAATGTATCTCAAAATGTGATCAAAAATAGTCGTTATTGGATTTTATTTGGACATAACATATTATTATACATTGAAAATGTGTTTCTTATTGCAATGAAAAAAAATGCTATTAAATAATATAGTGAACATACTAAAAATAGGCTAGAACGGTATGCCTGTATTAGTATAGTACCGCCATACTAATGAATCATATTCGGTACTATACCGCCTCTAAAAAAGTAGCAGTCTTGCAAAAAAAAACAATTTTGCCATGAAATAAAATAGTGAACATACTAACAATAGGCTTGTATGGTATACTGGTGCTCGTATAGTACCGCAATACTAATTAATCATATTAGGTACTATATTACCTCTAAAAAAGTATAGGTTTTGATAAAAATAAAATAATTGCCATTTAATAAAATAGTGAACATACTAAAAATAGGCTTGTACGGTATACTGGTATTAGTATAGTACCCCGATACTAATGAACCATATTCGGTACTATACCGCCTATAAAAAAAGGAGCGGTCTTACAAAAAAAAATATATATATAATTTTGGAATGAAATAAAATAGTAAACATAATAAAAATAGGCTTGTACGGTATACCGGTATTAGTATAGTACCGCAATACTAAAACATCATATTAGGTACTATACCGCCTCTAAAAAAGTAGCGGTCTTGCAAAAAAAACAAAATTTTTGCATCAATTAAAATAGTGAACATACTAAAAATAGGCTTGTATGATATCCCGGTATTAGTTTAGTATTGGGATACTAATTAATCATATTCGGTACTATACCGCCTCTAAAAAAGTAGCAGTCTTACAAAAAAAAAAAAAAAATACAATTTTGGCATGAAATAAAATAGTAAACATAATAAAATAGGCTTGTGTGGTATACCGGTATTAGTATAGTATTGGGACACAAATTAATCATTCGGTATTATACCGCCTCTAAAAAAGTAGCGGTCTTGCAGAAAAAAAAAACAATTTTGCATAAAATGAATAGTGAACATAATAAAAATAGGCTTGTATGGTATACCGGTATTAGTATAGTACCGTGATACTAATGAATCATACTCTGTACTACACTGCCTCTAAAAAAGTATCAGTCTTTCAAAAAAAAAAAATGTTGGCATGAAATAAAACATTGAATATACTAAAAATAGGCTTGTACAGTATCCCGGTATTAGTATAGTATTGGGATACCAATGAATCATATTCGGTACTATACCACGTCTAAAAAAGTAGCGGTCTTGCAAAAAACAAAAACTATTTTGGCATGAAATAAAATAGTGAACATACTAAATATAGGCTTGTACGATATACCGGTATTAGTATAGTACCGCGATACTAATGAATCATATTCGGTACTATACTGCCTCTAAAAAAGGTGAGGGGGCTGCTGTGCAAATGTCACTTAGGCATCCTCAGAATGGATCTGACAATTATTTAAAAAAGGTTTCCCTTTAGGGGACCAGTTTTTGTGTCCCCATACCGTCAGAGGTCCCCTAAAGGTGTGTAAACAGAGCCATGTCCCCACTAAGTCCGAACACACACACACACACACACACTGACTGCTCCCACACACACCTTTCTAAAACCACGGTATTAATCTGTGGTCTCGTTTTCGTGCCGCCATGTTTCTGTTGGCTGTGCACTATTTGGCTTTGGGATTAAATGACGGCCATAAAAAAAAACAACAACAACAACAAAAAAAAAACTTTTGTTGATGTGAACTGATGTTTATTACCCGACTTTCACAGCTTGCTGATTGCGTGAGATGCAAACTAGGCGTCCATAAACAAAAGGTTAATGTTTCATGCTCGCAGTGTTTATGTGCCTGTCAGGCGTTGTGTGTGTGTGTGTGCGTGTGTGTGTGTGTGTGTGCGTGTGTGTGTGTGTGTGTGTGTAACCTCCATCCATGTCTTGAGGATATCAATGATCGCTGTGAGTCAGCACACAGCACAAGAGATAATTAAACAAGTAGCAGTGGTATCAAACCCGATACAGTGTGATAAATTAGCACAAACAAAGTCACTGTGCTACCTGTGATATCGCCCAAAACTGTTCTTTTTTTTATTTATGTATTTATTTATTTATTTTTTGAAGCGAGGGAGGGCAAAGAAAATCAAAATCTGACATTTAAAAAAGCGATCGATAAGTTGGAGTCTCAGTTTTTGGACCATAGGGCATACTTTGCACAAACAAAACTAGCGTTTGTAATATTGTGTTGCTGTTTTCTTTCTGATATCGATAAGCAGGATATGATGATACTGTTTAGTAGTTTTGCACGATGTAAATGATATCTATTTGGCTGAGTACAGAAAAAATTGTATTTATAATTGCCTTTAATCCCGAGTAAGGATGGGAACCGTTACGGTACCAATTACCCGGTACCTGGAAATCGATACAGTACCAATTTCAGTCTGTGTTGATATTGTTTTTGTTGATAAAATCTCATTTGTTTTTACAACATTTAAAAATGTGGTTAGATCTTGTTTTATTATCATATAATTAGCAAATATGACATTAACTTGCAATACAAATGAAAGTCCAAGAGCTTCGATAGCAGTAGTGTGTTTTTGTTTTCTTGTTGCACCATAAAAAGTGTTAATACTGTATACATTGTACTTAGTGTGCACCAACTGTTTGGTTCTTAGTTGCAGTTTCCAAAATTGGGAGGTGTTGAAATTGCCATGCAAAATCGCTAATGCTAAAGTTGTCTTCATTAAAACACTTATATAAGACTTTTAAAACAATTTTGATAGTAGGCTATTATAGCTAATATAGACACTTACGTCATGTGTTGCCTTTATTATGTAAGACTTGTAAAGTCATTTTGATAGTAGGCTATTATATCTAATATAGACACTTACGCCATGTGTTGTCTTCATTTAATCACTTACATAAGACTTTTAAAGTCATTTTGATAGTAGGCTATTATAGCTAAAATAAACACTTACATCATGTGTTGCCTTCATTATAAGACTCAGATAAGACTTTTAAAGTCTCAAGTTTGTAGAATCGGTCAACACTCGAGTAACAGTGATGACATTTATTAAACAGACAAGAAGCAAGGAATCATGCAGAGACGGAGTTAAATTCCGCTCGATTGAGGAGAGATGTTTTTTGGGCTGTACTCTAGTTACAGATCCAAACTACGCTCTAAAATCCAGCCCACGTGCTTCCTCTATTATTTGGGAGGTCCCTGGTTACATCACTGAAGCTGTCACTGAGGGAAGGGGGGTAATTTCGACAACCCCAATTAGACACAATATATGACTATTAATCAAATGCAAATGTGTTGAATTTGATTGATTGATACTTTTATTAGTAGATTGCACAGTACAGTACATATTCTGTACAATTGACCACTAAATGGTAACACCCCAATAAGTTTTTCAACTTGTTTAAGTCGGGGTCCAAACAAACACTGATTTAAGACTGTGAACGGCTTCCTGCTCTCATCATGCGGGTTGCATGGACCATCAAGGAAGGACATGCTTTTGCAGGTTTGACTCTTGTTAATTTTTTCAAATAGCGCAAGCTTTGTCTTTTGGTCAGATTGCTTTTAAGCTGCTCCTGGCTCGCTTTCAGTCGCTGTCTTTGGCTCGCTCTCGGTCGTTCTCGCTCTTCAGGTTCTGTTGCTGGTTCTCCTACTCCTTCTGCCTTGATCGCTCGTCCTTCTCCCCTTTTATACAGCCAGAGGAGAAATGTCAATTGTGTCCCGGTATGTGACTCACGCACCCGCATTAGATCGCAGCGGCGTCGCTTCCAGCATGCCCCGCCTCTCCGTTCTGCCGCATTCTCTGCCTCCTTGCCGCCATCTTGGGCAGGGCACACTGCAGCGCTGCCCTGCCGTCGGCTTGTCGGCTCTGCCTCTCCACTAAGACGACTTGCAATCTTTTGGATTGCCAGCTTTGCACAGATATAAAGAAGTACAACTTCAGCACAATTGATAATAACTATAGCAACGGCCCTTAAGCATAAGAGTTGTGTGATAATATATACGTCATTATTGCAACACCTGAACGAAGGAGGGCTCGCATATTTGGCATAAATGTAACGATTCTTCAACGTAAAGGTTGCAAATAGAGGCGTTCGTATCATAAAATGTGTGTGTGTGAGTGTGTGTGTGTGTATGTGTGTGTGTGTGTGTGTGTGTGAGTGTGTGTGCCAGGTGACACATCGTTGTGTGATTCAGTGAAGTGTCAGGTTATGTAGAGCAGATCGGTTCAAGGTCATCCGTGTGCTCCCAGTGGGTTCCTGCTTGCCTGTCCACCACCACCACCTGACACACACACACACACACACAGGCAAATCAAAGTCCTCCTCCCTCTCCTTTGGGGCTCTGAGCGGTCGCCTCAGTGTTTCCTGTCGTGCTGCAACACCACCTTGTGACCTTGTCGTATCCGCAGCTGAGCTTCATGGCTTCAACACACAAACTGCACTTATTTGCATTCCTGGTAAAAAGAAAGGACTTCACTGTAAAATGAAACGGTGCGTCTTGTGTTGTGTACGTGTTCATGTTACTGTATTTCCTTGAATTGCCACCAGGGCGCTAATTAATTTAAAACCTCTAACACCGGCGTTTACCAAAGGCATGCGGTAAATTTAGGCCTGCGCTTATAAATTTGAGTGTGATGTAAGGATCCCATCATGAAAAGCACATTTAATAAAAAAAAACATTATTATGGTCTTACCTTTATTTATAAATGAAGTCCATGTGCAGCTCCTTCTGATCAAAAGCATCGATGACTTGTTTATAGAAGTCTTCCTTATCTTTCTTCAGTTTTAAAAGTCCCTCTGTCTCGATGGAGATCTTCCTTTATTACCTCCTGCTTCCATTGAAAGTCCAGTTTAGAAAACTTGTTTTATTTTTTATATGTAATCCTCCATGTTAAAAGTGCAAGTGAGAGGAAGAAAAAAACGATCGCTGCTTGTTGTCACTTCTTCTGCAGCCGAGTAGTCGCAAGAAGGATCACTAGCGCCCTCTACCACCAGGAGGCGGGAGTCATTTAATGACTCCTATTTGACACACGCAGCTACGGTATATTAATAAAACATAGCTGCTTACTGTTCTTTTCAGCATATTCAATAGCTTGGACATTAAATCCTTAATCTTCTTGTCTTTATGCCATTTCAAATGATTGAAATCATGTGTGATAATATATACATAATTATTCTAAGAACACTCCCCCAAACACGACAATGGGAAATATATTATTGTTCCCACATTTGTATAGTCAGAAGAAAGATTCTCTCAGAAAATTAACGTAACATATTGACTCCGATATTATTCTTGTTCAAGACTTATTTTTGGAAAAATATGTTTTTAAAAGATCATGTTTTCCGTATCCGTGACGGGTTACAAAACGTTTTTTGTATTGTTTTGTTCTGTTGGACTAAATTAACTTGATCATCTAACATTCCACATAACAAAATAATAATACTACCTATGATTTCTGCTGATATCGTAATGGATCAAAATCGTTATCGGTCGATAATACAATATTAGGACAGCCCTAATTGTCATCATCCACTTCACAAACCGAATGTGCTATAAGGTGGACAAAAATGTTTGTTATACATATTTTAACTACACTATATTTCCTTTTGATTGTGAGTCTGTTCAAGAATGTAATGATTTTTTGTTGTTGCTGTTTTTGCTATCTGTCATTTGATGCATGTCCTATAGCTTGAAACGGTGAGCTCATTTGGCCTGAAAACATGAAACCTTCCAGATGTCTCCAGACATGCTTGCAGTGCAGATCAATGGCTATTAAAAGCTTGCTACAGTATTGGATCGCAAATGCAATATTATCCCAAACAAAACATCACTTCCTGTACATTATTATGTCTTTGTGCTGGACATGGAAAGACAACATAAAGTCATACACAATCTGTTTCCCAATCGGACAGAATAACAAACTACAAGATATAAATAAAAGATGACCATATCAGAAGGCTTAAAACCTATTTTCTATTCATGTGACATAACTGGTAGATTGCTTTATTGATCACATTTTGTTTATGAATTAGCATAACTCCTGTTTGCTAGTGATGTGCGGTACTATTGATTTTCTTTCCCACCCGATACTGGGTAAAATTCAGGCTGTTATCGGCGATAGAGATCCGATACCTTTTTTGCAAATGTAGATAATGTTTATTATATTCAACCCTGTATGTAGTTTCTCCAAATCGCCCACAAGCAGAGGTGGGTAGAGTAGCCCGAAATTGTACTCAAGAGTACGGTTACCTTGGGGATGTATTACTCAAGTAAAAGTAAGGAGTAGTCAGCCAAATATTTACTTGAGTAAAAGTAAAAAGTGTGTTGTGAAAAAACTGCTAAAGTACTGTGTACAGTCACCGGTGAAAACAAGATAACATCCCCTCCTCAGACAAGAAGTTTCGTCCTTGCACAGATAGAAAAGTCTAACTTGTGCACAACAGCTAATAACCATAGCAACTGACTTTAAAGGGGAACATTATCACAATTTCAGAAGGGTTAAAACCAATAAAAATCAGTTCCCAGTGGTTTATTTTATTTTTCGCAGTTTTTTTTCAAAATTTTACACCTCCCGGAATATCCCTAAAAAAAGCTTTAAAGTGTTTTATTTTTGCTATTTGCCTAAGCCACTGTCCATTTCCTTGTGACGTCACATAGCTATTCCAATACAAACAATGGCGAATAGCACAGCAAGATATAGCGACATTAGCTTGGATTCAGACTCGGATTTCAGAGGCTTAAGCGATTCAACAGATTACGCGTGTATTGAAACAGATGGTTGGAGTATGGAGGCAGATAGCGAAAACGAAATTGAAGAAGAAACTGAAGCTATTGAGCGAATAGCTATTGACGCTATTCGGCCATGCATGTCTGTCTTAGCATCACCGGTAAAATGTGCTGACCATCCGATCAGGACTTTCGCATTGACACTGGATCAACTTAAATCCGTCGATTGGTAAGTGTTTGTTTCGCATTAAATGTGGGTGGACGGAAACGCTGGATGTAAATATAGTTTCAAATGTACATACAGGTAGCCTAAATAGCATGTTAGCATAGATTAGCTGGCATTCATGCCGCGACCAAATATGTCTGATTAGCACATAAGTCAATAACATCAACAAAACTCACCTTTGTGATTAATTTGACTTAATCGTTGGGAATGCATCTGCTTTGAGTGTCGCAGGATATCCAAACATTTTTTGCAATCTTTGTGCCAGCTCTGTCGTAGCATCGCCGGTAAAAACCAAACGGGGGACTTATGCATCTCTTGACACTGGAGCAACTTAAATCTGTCGATTGCTAAGTGTTTGTTTGTCATTAAATGTGGATGGAGGGAAAGGCTGGATGTAAGTATAGCTACAAATGAGGCATAATGATGCAATATGTACACAGCTAGCCTAAATAGCATGTTAGCATCGATTAGCTGGCAGTCATGCCGCGACCAAATATGTCTGATTAGCACATAAGTCAATAACAACAACACTCACCTTTGTGATTTAGTTGACTTTATCGTTGGGAATGCATCTGCTTTGAGTGTCGCAGGATATCCAAACATTTTTTGCAATCTTTGTGCCAGCTCTGTCGTAGCATCGCCGGTAAAAAACAAACGGGGGACTTATGCATCTCTTGACACTGGAGCAACTTAAATCTGTCGATTGCTAAGTGTTTGTTTGGCATTAAATGTGGATGGAGGGAAAGGCTGGATGTAAATATAGCTACAAATGAGGCATAATGATGCAATATGTACACAGCTAGCCTAAATAGCATGTTAGCATCGATTAGCATGCTGTGCTAATCGATGCGCATTCTACGTAAATCAACTTGAATCCGTCCCTGATCGTGTTGTTACACCCTCCGACGAGGCATGATGTCTCCAAGGTATCGGAAAATAGTCGAAAAAACGGAAAATAACAGAGCTGATTTGATTCGATGAGTGTGATGTGGTAGGGAAAAATGGCGTTGAGTACCAATGTGACGTCACGTTCTGACGTCGTCGCTCAGAGAGGCATAAACACAAACGCGTTTAATTCGCCAAAATTCACCCGTTTAGAGTTCGGAAATCGGTTAAAAAAATATATGGTCTTTTTTCTGCACCATCAAGGTATATATTGACGCTTACATAGGTCTGCTGATAATGTTCCCCTTTAATGATGAGGGCAACAAGTAATGCTCAAAAACATAAAAATAGCAATGAACACATTTAGAGTCAGCAATATCTCTTAAGCAACTAAAACAATAATATATATTAAATAATATATATTTGGTTATATACTGTATTGAAGAAAAAAAATTGAAAATAAATTTTTTCGCTGAAGGGACAAGCTCCACCTTTTCAGTTACTTTTTAACCATACACAATAAATACCATCGTTACGCAACACAATGCAATGTTCCTGCTTGTACACAAGTTGTATTTGTCACGACAACATCGATACAACACGTGGCATACACACACACACCTGTTCCAGTCCGGCAGTGATGGGGGGGGGGGGGGGGGGGGGGCAGAGGCTATGACACACCTGCACGACAAGACAGCTCAGACAACATGGACGTTAATCTCTTCTAGCTGGCCCCCGCTTAATTAAATCTTGCAGGGTTGCACATGTGCGTACACACACACACACACACACACACGCACACACACACACACACACACATGCACACACATGCACACACACACATGCACACACATGCACACGTCCGTGTCTTTGTTTCCTTCTTGAGACCTACGAAAAATGTCTCCCTCTTTGAAGACCACCCTTTCTAGGTATATAAAGATGTGTATTTACAACATTAATAATATATGCATATATGCAAATATAAAAAAAGCTTGTTGTGAAAAAATGAGTTGGAATTTTACAAGAAAAAGGTCAAAATTTTACAAGTACAACTTAGAATTTTGGCAGTATTATGATAAATGTCATTATACTCAACGAAGGTCAACATTTTACAAGAAAAACTGAACAGTTGTTTAACAGTATGACAAAAGAGGGAATTGTACTCAATAACAGTCGCACTATTAAAAGAAAAGCTTAACATTTTCGCAATTTTCTGAAAAGAGTCGTATTTTTACCAAACAAAAGTCACAATTTTATAACAAAACTTAAAAAATGTTTTAATATTATACTAATCGAAATTTCCTCTGGACAAGTCATAATTTTACTCCAAAAATTGTACAGTTTTACAAAATTGGCCTTATTGTGATAAAAGTCTGATTTTTAATTTTTTTTTCTTATGACAAATGTCACCGTTTTGCATAAAAAAATAATATTTTTACATTAAAAAGTAATATTTTTTCGAGAAAATTACAGAAGACGAAAGTGCGAGAAATTATTCCCAAATTTATAAGAAAAAATTCTACACATTGTGAGGAAAAAGACTGTTTTTAGCTAAAAAAAATTAATAAATAAATCATGTTGGTAATTGGTTCAAAATTTTCTTCTTTTTTACAGTATATTTCCATCCATTTTAATTAATTTTGGACAAAGGGGCCACATTTCAATATGTTATTACATTTGTTGGCCAGATTTGGAGCACTTCAAATGTTTACACGCACTTGTTATTTCATATGTTGACTAGAGGGGGAACACTTTTAAAACCTACTTTTTGGGGACCACCCTCATTATGATAGATTTCACCACCAGGGGGTGTCAAATGTCATTGTCTAATATATGCAATGGTTTTCCGTATCGGGACTATGATTTATGTCCTAACTTGTTCAACGGTCCTCATAAGGACAGTGCTTTTCCTTGTGGGTGCCTCTAGAAGGGTAAAAATACAAGAACACACACACACACACACTCATGCACACACCCACGTCCGTGTCTTTGTTACCTTCTTGAGACCTCTGAAAAATGTCTCCCTCTTTGAAGACCAGCCTTTCTAGGTATATAAAGATGTGTATTTACAACAATAATAATATATGCATATATGCAAATATAAAAAAAGCGTGTTGTGAAAAAATGAGTTGGAATTTTACAAGAAAAAGGTCACAATTTCACAAGAACAACTTAGAATGTTGGCAGTATTATGATAAATGTCATTATACTCAACGAAAGTCAAAATTTTACAAGAAAAACTGAACAGTTGTTTAACAAAATGACAAAAGAGGGAATTGTACTCAATAACAATCGCAAAATTAAAAGAAAAGCTTAAAATTTTGTCAATTTTCTGAAAAGAGTCGTAATTTTACCAGACAAAAGTCACAATTTTATAAGAAAACTTAAAAATGTTTGTAATATTATAACACTAATCGAAATTTCACTTGGCAAAGATTCGGACAAGTCATAATTTTACTCCAAAAATTTTACTGTTTTACAAAATTAGCCTTATTGTGATAAAAGTGATTTTTTTTATGACACCGTTTTGCATGAAAAATTAATAATTTTACACAAAAAAGTAATATTTTTTCAAGAAAATTACAGAAGCAGAAAGTGCGAGAAATTGTTCCCAAATTTATAAGAAAAAAATCTACACATTGTGAGGAAAAAGACTGGTTTTAGTTAAAAAAAAATGTTGGTAATTGGTTTTTAATCTTCAATATTTACTTCATTTTTACAGAATATTTAATTTATTTTGATACATTTTGGACAAAGGGGGCACATTTCAATATGTTATTACATTTGTTGGCCAGATGGGGAGCACTTCAAATGTTTACACACACTTGTTATTTCATATGTTGACTAGAGGGGAACACTTTTAAAACCTACTTTTTGGGGACCACCCTCGTTATGATAGATTTCACCACCAGGGGGTGCAAATGAGACATTGTCTAATATATGCAATGGTTTTCCGTATCGGGACCATGATTTATGTCCTAACTTGTTCAACGGTCCTCATAAGGACAGTACTTTTCCTTGTGGGTGTCTCTAGAAGGGTAGAAATACAAGAACACACAAACACACATTCGTGTATTTGTTACCTTCTTGGGACCTCTGAAAAATGTCTCCCTCTTTGAAGACCAGCCTTTCTAGGTATATAAAGATGTGTATTTACAACATTATTAATATATGCATATATGCAAATATAAAAAAAGCTTGTTGTGAAAAAATGAGTTGGAATTTTACAAGAAAAAGGTCACAATTTCACAAGAACAACTTAGAATGTTGGCAGTATTATGATAAATGTCATTATACTCAACGAAAGTCAAATTTTACAAGAAAAACTGAACAGTTGTTTAACAGTATGACAAAAGAGGGAATTGTACTCAATAACAGTCGCAATATTAAAAGAAAAGCTTAAAATGTTGGCAATTTTCTGAAAAGAGTCGTAATTTTACCAGACAAAAGTCACAATTTTATAAGAAAACTTAAAAATGTTTGTAATATTATAACACTAATCAAAATTTCACTTGGCAAAGATTCGGACAAGTCATAATTTTACTCCAAAAATTTTACTGTTTTACAAAATTGGCCTTATTGTGATAAAAGTGATTTTTTTTTTATGACACCGTTTTGCATGAAAAATTAATAATTTGACACAAAAAAGTAATATTTTTTCGAGAAAATTACAGAAGAAGTGCGAGAAATTGTTCCCAAATTTATAAGAAAAAAGTCTACACATTGTGAGGAAAAAGACTGGTTTTAGTTAAAAAAAAAATGTTGGTAATTGTTTTTTAATCTTCAATATTTACTTCATTTTTACAGAATATTTAATTTATTTTAATACATTTTGGACAAAGGGGGCACATTTCAATATGTTATTACATGTGATGGCCAGATGGGGAGCACTTCAAATGTTTACACACACTTGTTATTTCATATGTTGACTAGACGGGGAACACTTTTAAAACCTACTTTTTGTGGACCACCCTCGTTATGATAGATTTCACCACCAGGGGGTGCAAATGAGACATTGTCTAATATATGCAATGGTTTTCCGTATCGGGACCATGATTTATGTCCTAACTTGTTCAACGGTCCTCATAAGGACAGTACTTTTCCTTGTGGGTGTCTCTAGAAGGGTAGAAATACAAACACACACATTCATGTATTTGTTACCTTCTTGAGACCTCCAAAAAAATGCCTAACTCTTTCGGACCAGCCTTTCTAGGTTCATAAAGATGTGTATTTACAACATTAATAATATATACATGCTATGCCAATTTTAAAAAGCTTGCTGTGAAAAATGAGTTTGAAATTCACAAGAAAAAGGTCGCTATTTCACAAGAAAAACTTTGAATTTTATCAGCATTATGATAAAAGTCGTCATTTTACTCAACGCCAGTCAACATTTTACAAGAAAACTGGAAAAAAAAACTACAAATTTGTGTAATATTATGATAAAAGTTGGAACTTTACTCTGACAGTCGCGATCTTGCAAGAAAAGCTTAAAATATTGGCAATTTTGTGAAAAGTCTTAATTTTACTTGACAAATCAGAATTTTATAAGACAACCTAAAAATGTTGGCAATTTTATAATAATCGGATTTTCACTTGGCAAAATTCTGACAAAAGTCATAATTTTACTCAAAAAAAAAATTGTTTTACAAGAACAACAACAAATTGGTAATATTGTGATAAGTCTGGATTTTTTATGAAAAATGTCACCGTTATTTTCAAAAAAATAATTTTACCTTAAAGTAATAATTTTACATAAAGTATTTTAGGAGAAAATTACATAAGCAGAAAGAATGTGAGAAATTGTTCCAAATTTTTGGAGAAAGAAATCGACATATATATTTTTTTGTTGGTAATTGTTTTACAATCTTCATTATTTACTTCGTTATTAAAAGTATCGAGATACATATTTATTAATGTTTTTGTTATTAATTTTGGCCAAAGGGGGCTCATTTCAATTTCTTACACACACTTGTTTTTTCATATGTTGACCAATTGAAAAATCTCTACTTGTTGGGGATAGATTTCACCACCAGTGCTGCAAATGAGACATTCTCTATTGGATGCAATGTCTTTCTGGATCGGGACCATGATTTATGTCCTAACTTGTTCCCCGGTCCTCACATGGACAGTACTTTTCCTTGTTGGTGTCTCAAGAAGGTCAGAACTACAAGAACACACACATAGACCCAACACAGCCGTACACTGGTCTTGGAAGCATGTACACTTTAACAATCTGGAGAACAGTCGTGTGTGTGTGTGTGTGTGTGTGTGTGTGTGTGTGTGTGTGTGTGTGTGTGTGTGTGTGTGTGTGTGTGTGTGTGTGTGTGTGTGTGTGTGTGTGTGTGTGTGTGTGTGTGTGTGTGTGTGTGTGTGTGTGTGTGTGTGTGTGTGTGTGTGTGTGTGTGTGTGTGTGTGTGTGTGTGTGTGTGTGTGTGTGTGTGTGTGTGTGTGTGTGTGTGTGTGTGTGTGCGCGTGCGCGTGCGCGTGCGCGTGCGCGTGTGCGTGCGCGTGCGCGTGTGCGTGTGCGTGTGCGTGTGCGCGTGCGCGTGCGTGTGCGCGTGCGCGTGCGCGTGCGCAGTATCGGTTGTGTTGTCGCAGTTGTACTGCATTGAGTAGGAGGAGTCAGAAGTGGTGGAAGTGTGACATTGACATGTGCACGATGATGTTTGTTTACTCATGTGCAACACAACTATTGAATATGCAGAAGAAAGAAAAGCAGTATTGCTAAGCAAGCATTTTATTGATATGCAACCATTTGTCACTGTCGCCCGTACAGAATTTTCGCCCGTGTAAAATCAATGCCTGTTTTTTTTTTTCATTTCTCCTGAACTTTCTTTGTAAAACGGCGATTCCGGGAACGTTTATGGTCATACTCTCCTTCATGTTAGTTGTATTCTGTCATGTCTTTGTGATCGTGTTCTGTTTAGTTTTTTAATTCCTTTGAATAAAACAGAGAAAAAACTGCTTCCAGGAAGAAAACACAGACAAAACTGCTTGTAACTTCCGGTAGGAATGCCACAAAGACATGAAACAAAAACTTCTATGTAGGTCTCACTTAGACCTACATTTATATAATTGACATCCTTCGGCAAAAATCAACAGGAAGTTAAAAATTGCCCCTTCAAAATAAAAGTTTTGTGAAAACCCGTCACCTTTTTCAAATCGAAACTCCTCCCAGTGCGTTTGTCGTTTGGGCTTCAAACTCGCACAGGAGAAAGATTGAACCCTTTTGATTAAAACTATCCAACAAAGTTTTGATTACTGCTCCGGTTTTGATTTTACGCGCCTTCAAAGAACCCCTGCGCAAAGTTTCCTAAAAAAATGTCATTTTTGCCTCTTTGAGCTGTAATTTGACCCCCTTAAAATGCTTCAAAGTGTAAGTTAAAGCTCTACTATGCAAAGCGAAAGCCATTTATCAACAACATCCAGAAACGCCGATCTCTAATTTGACCCCCTTAACATGCTTCAAAACTCACCAAATTTTACACACACATCAGGACTGGCGAAAATTGCCATGTAATAAAAAACCAAACCCTACAAATACAAATTGCGCTCTAATGCCCCCTAAGAAAAAACCCAGACAAAACTGTGTGTAACTTCTGTTCGAAATGTCGTAGATACATGAAATAAAAACCTCTATGTTGGTTTGACTTAGATCAGGGCTTGAGTAGCGGCGGCAGCAGCCAAAGGCGGACCCAACCAACGCTGCTTGCAGCTTTAAATCCTTTAGTTCCTGTTTTTGCGCACCCTGGTTTGTTTTTGTTTCCACGACTACCAATCAGTTCACCTGTTCTCACAACTCACGCACCTGATTCAATCACCATGTCACCATTTGAGCATGCAGTTGCCAGGCAGGCAGTCAGCCTGGCGAAATCTCCCTCAATCACCCTCGACACAACCTTGTTATCCATGCCGATGATCCCTGTTCCTGTCTTGTTCCAAGTAACTTTCTCGTTATTCATGTTATAGTGCAAGTTTTTGTTTTATGACCATAGTTTTGTTTTCATAGCCAAGTTTTGACCTCCGTCGTGAGCGCCTTTAGTTTGTTCCTTTTTTGAGTTATTACCGTATTTCCTTGAATTGCCGCCGGGGTGCTAATTCATTTAAAACCTTCTCTCATTCCGGCGTTTACCAAAGGCATGCGATAAAGGCAAGCATGCGCTATTTAATTTAAAAGCTCTTCTCACTCCGGTGCTTACCAAAGGCATGCGGTAAATTTAGGCCTGCGCTTATAAATTTGAGCGTGATGTAAGGATACCATCTTGAAAAGCACATTTAATTTAAAAAACGTTATTATGGTCTTACCTTTACTTATAAATGAAGTCCATGTGCAGCTCCTTCTGATCAAAAGCATCGATAACTTGTTTATAGAAGTCTTCCTTATCTTTCTTCAGTTTTAAAAGTCTCTCTGTCTCGATGGAGATCTTCCTTTATTACCTCCTGCTTCGATTGAAAGTCCAGTTTAGAAAGCTGTTTTATTTTAGATATGTAATCCTCCATGTTAAAAGTGCAAGCGAGAGGAAAAAATAAACGGTCGCTGCTTGTTGTCACTTCTTCTGCAGCCGAGTAGTCGCAAGAAGGATCACTAGCGCCCTCTACCACCAGGAGGCGGGAGTCATTTAATGACTCATATTTGACACACGCAGCTACGGTATATTAATAAAACATAGCTGCTTACTGTTCTTTTTAGCATATTCAATAGCTTGGACATTAAATCCTACTGAATAGCTCTTAATCTTCTTCCCTTTATGCCATTTCAAATGATTGAAATCAGCCTCCTCCATTTTGAAAATGATGACAGGTGAAGTGTCACTCGTGACGTGACGAGTTTGACCCGGTGGAAATTCTCGGCAGATGCTAATTATTTTGCGAAATAAGTTTGATCCGGCAATAATTCTAGGCAGGCGCATACTATATACCTGGCAACAATTCAAGGAAATACGGTAATTAAAAGATGTCCTTACCTTCACGCCATGTCCGTTCCAATCGCTTTGCACCAAGTACCAAAATACATGTTGGTACCGGTACCAAACAACACTAGCACAGTGATGAACAGTATCCAGTTATTTCAAATAACTCTCTATAAGAGCATACAGGTCTGGTGTGTTCGATATCAATCTGCACATCATTAGTGTTTGATTATTAAAATGTTCAATCAGTTTTAAACGAGACCAGAAGAACAAATCCAGACCTGTCATGTGACTCGTTAAAGACCCTCGTCTTCTGGTGTCATCATCTCCTCCCGCTTCATTTTCCTCTACGTCCAAATTGCTTTTTTTTTTTTTTTTAATTAAAATAAAGCTAATAATAACATTTTTTTTGTGGTCCTCTTTATTTAGAAAAGTACCGAAAAGTATAGAAATACATGTTGGTACCGGTACCAAACAACGCTAGCACAATTATTTCAAATAAATTTCGATATCATAGCATACAGGTCTGGTGTGTTCGATATCGATCAGAACATCATTAGTGTTTGATTATTAAAGTGTTCAATCAGTTTTAAACGAGACCGGAAGAACAAATCCAGACTTGTCATGTGACTCGTTAAAGGCCCTCGTCTTCTGGCGTCGTCATCTCCTCCCGTTTCATTTTCCTCTATGTCCAAATTGCTTTTTTTTTTGTTTTTTTGATTAAAATAAAGCTAATAATAACATTTTTTTGTGGTGCCCTTTTATTTAAAAAAAAGTACCGAAAAGTATCGAAATACATGTTGGTACCGGTACCAAACAACGCTAGCACAGTTATTTCCAATAAATTTCGATATCAGAGCATACAGGTCTGGTGTGTTCGATATCGATCAGAACATCATTAGTGTTTGATTATTAAAATGTTCAATCAGTTTTAAACGAGACCAGAGGAACAAATCCAGACCTGTCATGTGACTCGTTAAAGACCTCGTCTTCTGTCGTCGTCATCTCCACCCGTTTTATTTTCCTCTATGTCCAAATTGCTTTTTTTTTTTTTTTATTATTAAAATAAAGCTAATAATAACATTTTTTGTGGTCCCCTTTTTATTTAGAAAAGTACCGAAAAGTATAGAAATACATGTTGGTACCGGTACCAAACAACGCTAGCACAGTTATTTCAAATAAAATTCAATATCAGAGCATACAGGGCTGGTGTGTTCGATATCGATCAGAACATCATTAGTGTTTGATTATTAAAATGTTCAATCAGTTTTAAATGAGACCGCAAGAACAAATCCAGACTAGTCATGTGACTCGTTAAAGGCTCTCGTCTTCTGGCGTCGTCATCTCCTCACGCTTCATTTTCCTCTCCGTCCAAATTGCTTTTTTTTTTTTTTACTTTTTTTTTTTTTTGTATTTGTGGGTTCTTCCGAGGATGTTGTAGTCGTAAAGGTTTGTACAGTCCTTTGAGACATTTGTGATTTAGGGCTATATAAATAAACATTGATTGATTGATTGATTGATTAAAATAAAGCTAATATTTTTTGTGGTCCCCTTTATTTAGAAAAGTACCGAAAAGTATCGAAATACATGTTGGTACCGGTACCAAACGCTAGCACAGTTATTTCAAATACATTTCGATATCAGAGCATACAGGTCTGGTGTGTTCGATATCGATCTGCTCACCATTAGTGTTTGATTATTAAAGTGTTCAATCAGTTTTAAACCAGACTGGAAGAACAAATCCAGACTTGTCATGTGACTCGTTAAAGGCCGTTGTCTTCTGGCGTCGTCATCTCCTCCCGCTTCATTTTCCTCTCCGTCCAAATTGCTTTTTTTTTTTCTTCCCTCTGCGTGCATCTCGCTTGAATCATTTTCCCGCCGTCTCTTTGTCTCCCGCCATTTCTTTACATATTACTCTGCCGTCCCTTATTATTTATTTTTTTTCCTCTCTCTCCTCTCGCCGGGCCTTCCGGGGTCCATCGCCCGCCCGGCCCCCCCCGGCTCTCGACAGGCCGAATAAATAGATTACCAAACGGCGGGCAAAGAGCCCCGGCGAAAAGTGGGAAGACAATCTGAATTTGCCGCGGATAAAGAACGGCGACGGCATTCAAAGAAAAGCCGGTGGAAAGTCAAAGTAATGCCGCGTTAGCCCGAGGCGGAGAAAGGCTGAAAGAAGCTCTGGCGACAGATGTGCGGGGCAGTAAAGTGTAATTGAAATGCCAGCAGCCATGCTCTTATCTCGCTGCAACAGGAGCCCGCTGCCAGTCTCCAACATCAGTTAGATGTCATTTTAGCCAGGTCTGAATCAGCCTGCCACAATCCGCAATACCCCCCCCCCCCCCCCCCCCCCTTCCACACGTTCCTCTGATGCTAGGCGGAGGGGGGGGAGGAGGGACAGGAAAGGGGGGTTGGGGGGGGGGGGGTGTAGCCAGCCTGTAATAGGATTTCAGTAGCACCCAGTTAACTTTCAGCACCCAGACTTGGATGGTAATTTGATATGCTCCATCAATAAGATTCATTTACCTCTGCGCAATATTACCGCCGTCATTCATTTGACTTTCATATAAGGAAAAAAAAACACATTTGCATATTCCCCCGCTCCGCATTTCTCCGTGGCGTCTGCAGGAAGTGGCCGTCATCAAAAAAGAGAAGAATGTTGTTGTTGTTGTTGTCGTCATCCCTCACTTTCTTCTTATGCAACGTGGGATCATCTGCGGGACACTTGTGGATTTATTATGCTGGAGGTGATTATGGATAGAAGCCACACCCACTAAATTGGGGAAGAAAACATATTCATAAATTATAACCAGAAATGGGCAGCACGGTGGAACAGGGGTTAGTGCATGTGCCTCACAATACGAAGGTCCTGAGTTCAATCCCAGGCTCCGGATCTTTTCTGTGTGGAGTTGGCATGTTCTCCCCGTGACTGCGTGGGTTCCCTCCGGGTACTCCGGCTTCCTCCCACCTCCAAAGACATGCCCCTGGGGATAGGCCCCTCCCACCTCCAAAAGCATGCACCTGGGGATAGGCCCCTCCCACCCCCAAAGACATGCACCTGGGGAAAGGCTCCTCCCACCTCCAAAGACATGCACCTGGGGTTAGGCCCCTCCCACCTCCAAAGACACACACCTGGGGATAGGCCCCTCCCACCTCCAAAGACATGCACCTGGGGAAAGGCCCCTCCCACCTCCAAAGACACGCACCTGGGGAAAGGCCCCTCCCAGCTCCAAAGACCTGCACCTGGGGTTAGGCCCCTCCCACCTCCAAAGACATGCACCTGGGGATAGGCCCCTCTCACCTCCAAAGACATGCACCTGGGGATAGGCCCCTCCCACCTCCAAAGACATGCACCTGGGGATAGGCCCCTCCCACCTCCAAAGACATGCACCTGGGGATAGGCCCCTCCCACCTCCAAAGACATGCACCTGGGGATAGGCCCCTCCCACCTCCAAAGACATGCACCTGGGGATAGGTTGATTGGCAACACTAAATAGTCCTTGTCTAAATGTGATGGCACTGCAATGAGGTGGCGACTTGTCCAGGGTGTTCCCCGCCTTCCGCCAGAATGCAGTTGAGATAAGCTGGACGGTACAAGCGGTAGAAAAAATGGATGGATGGATGAGTGTTCATGACTTTTATGGACAGAATTCCTCGGCACAGTCAAGGCGTTGAGGGGATCCGGTTTGGTGGCTGCAGGATTAGGTCTCTGCTTTTTGCGGATGATACGGTCCCTGATGGCTTCATCTTGCTGGGATCTTCAGCTCTCACTGGATCGGTTCGCAGCCGAGTGTGAAGCGAACTCCCGCTCCCAACCCCAATGTTTCGGCCCAGCTGCTTCTAAAAAACATGACAGGTGATTGAAGGAATAGGCCCAGCTGGGTAATCCAATCACCTGCCAGCTGTACATTGAGGCCGGTCCTTACACACCCTGCTTTGAGGCAGGCCCGCAAACCACGCCCCCCGTCCCCCTGTTATAAAGGTATGAATAACAAGTAGCTACCCAAATATTATTGCAATAAATTATATGTGGATGTAATAAACTATAATATAATGTCAACAAGTTTATTTGTCTGTGTTTTATGAAAACTATTTGTTGAATACAATACATTGTGGCCGTTACTGGAGAAAAATCCATATATTAGCCGCACCCTTTTAAAAGCTGCAGGTTTCAGAGCGTAGGGAAAGAAATAGCTCCTTTTAAAGAGGGAGATATGGTACATTTTTTGAATATTCTGAGAGCTAGGCATTGTTTATCTTTCTCATTTGAACCAACATGGTACAATCCATTTGTTTTGTAGGGGGGGGGGGGGGGGGGATCATTATAGTCGTTTAAAATGGCGTTTTTCTGGCTTTGAAAACACAAAACTGAATCAAGAATATCAATCGTGGTAGTCAGTAACACTTTTATTTTTAGACCTCGGAGAGAGAAACGAAGGATGTTAACACTCAATCCTGGGGAGGAAATGATAGAATCATCCCGGTGAGTTTAATTTCCAAGCTAACACCTGCATCATCTGTTCATTAGACTGGAGTCAAAAAAAGTGTTCACACCTTGGGGAGCTGTTGCACCAGGTGGATTGACATGAATCATGGCTCCAACATGAGGTGTCATTGGAATTAAAGTACAGGGTTCTGACACTTCTTTAAGAAGTTAAATCATTACAAAATGTTGCTGAAGATGTTGATTGTTCGCAGTATTTATGTCAGAATAATTGTATCTAAGTTATCATAAAACTTTGTGTTTCGATGACTTCCCGGCGAGCAGAAAAAAGCTGTCTTTGATCTTACTAATCAAAAGCCTTGTAAAACTCCACTGTGTAGGATAGGAAGCGACATGAAGTTGTCGGTTTCTTTGATGTATTGTAATCCACTGGAAGATTTTCTCCCGACCCGAGATCTACGAAGCGCAGAGGCAGCAGGAACTTTCCTTTGAACTGTTTTGTAACGAAAGGCGACGGCTGTTTACGACCCCCTTTCTTTTAGAAACAGCTGTTTCCACGTAAACAGGGAAAGTTAAAAAAAAAGAGGCGTGCAACTTTTTGTCAGAGCGTGGTGGAGGACTGTACGAAGAGTACAGCCCGGATGTTTCTCCTCAATGAGCTAAATGGAATTATGTCTCCGTTCGGTTTGCACAGTCCATTGAGACATTTGTGATTTAGGGCTATATAAATAAACATTGATTGATTGATTGATTAATTCCTTGCTTCTTGTCTGTTTAATAGATATCATCAGTGTTTGAACCTGACAGTTGAAATTACGGATCGAGTACAAACGAAATGGGAAGGTTGTAAAAGGCAAACATACTGATGGACCAAGGACAACTTTAAGCAATAAGTCTTGAAAACAGAAAATGCACAGAAAAACAATCATTTAATGTTTATTTATATAGCCTTAAATCACAAGTGTCTCAGAAGGCTGCACAAACAAATGAAGAACAAATGGGCGGAAATTGCAGTCACCGTCTGACCGAACTGGAAGAAACAGCTTGAAGAAAAAGGGATTTAGATACAGAAAAGATGAACGACAGCCGTCATTAATTAAACAGGATAAAACAAAGTAAGAATGGGCTATGGAAAAATCAATGTTGGACTCTGGATGACTGGAATAAAGTCAAATTTAGTGAAGAATCAAGAATCTGCATTGGGCAAAGTGATGATGCTGGAACTTGTGTTTGGTGTCCTGATGAGATTTATGAGGACGACTGCCTGAAGATAACTTGAACATTCCCACAGTCATCGAATGTCAGGTCACGGCTCTGGGGACATGTCTGCAACACTAAGTGATTTATTTACCTCAGTAACAGTAATAATGATGTAGAAACCCCAAAAGCAGTGAAGTTGGCATGTTGGGTAAATGGTAAATAAAAACAGAATACAATGATTTGCAAATCCCTTTCAACTTATATTCAATTGAATAGACTGCAAAGACAAGATACTTCATGTTCAAACTGGTACATTTGATTATGTTTAGCAAATATTAGCTCATTTAGGATTTGATGCCTGCAACATGTTTCAAAAAAGCTGGCACAAGTGGCAAAAACGACTGAGAATGTTGAGGAATGCTCATCAAACACTTATTTGGAACATCCCACAGGTGTGCAGGCTAATTGGGAACAGGTGGGTGCCATGGTTGGCTATAAAAGCAGCTTCCATGATGAAATGCTAAGTCATTCACAAACAAGGATGGGGTGAGGTTCACCACTTGTAAGTAAATTGTCGAACAGTTTTAGAACAACATTTCTCAACGAGCTATTGCAAGGAATTTAGGGATTTCACCATCCTCGGTCTGTAATATCATCAAAAGTTTCAGAGAATCTGGAGAAATCACTGCACGTAAGCGATGATATTACCGACCTTTGATCCCTCAGGCGGTACTGCATCCTAAACCGACATCAGTGTGTAAAGGATATCACGAAATGGGCTCAAGAACACTTCGGAAAAACACAATCATTAACTACAGTTCGTCGCTACGTCTGTAAGTGCAAGTTATAACTCTACTATGCAAAGCTAAAACCGTTTCTCAACAACACCCAGAATCGCTGCCAGCTTTGCTGGGCCCAAGCTCATCTGAGATGGACTGATGCAAAGTAGAAAAGTGTTCTAGGGGGCTGAGGAGTCCACATTTATTTTATTTTTTTGGAAACTGTGGATGTTGTGACCAAAGAGGGAAAATAACCATCCGGATTTGTTTTGACACAAAGTTGAAAAGCCAGCATGTGTGATGGTATGGGGGTGTATTAGTGCCCAAGGCATGGGTAACTTACACATCTGTGAAGGCACCATTAATACTGAATGGTCCATACGGGTTTTGGAGCAACATTTGTTGTCATCCATGCAATATTATCATGGACGCCCCTGCTTATTTCAGCAAGACAATGCCAAGCCACGTGTTACAACAGCGTGGCTTTGTAGTAAAGGAGTGTGGGCACTATACTGGCCTGCCTGTAGTCCAGACCTGTCTCCCATTGAAAATGTGTGGCTCTGTGGTAGCGGGGGTGTATATTGTAGCGTCCCGGAAGAGTTAGTGCTGCAAGGGTTTCTGGGTATTTGTTCTGTTGCGTTTACGTTGTGTTACGGTGCGGATGTTCTCCTGAAATGTGTTTGTCATTCTTGTTTGGTGTGGGCTCACAGTGTGGCTCATATTTGTAACAGTGTTAAAGTTGTTTATACGGCCACCCTCAGTGTGACCTGTATGGCTGTTGACCAAGTATGCGTGGCATTCACTTGTGTGTGTGTGTGTGTAAAAGCCGCATATAATATGTAACTGTGCAGACACGCTGTTGGTTTGAAGGGAATGCAGACGTGACGACAGGTTGTAGAGGACGCTAAAGGAAATGCTTTCAAGAAACGCCCACAATTTTGTTGTCCGGGTAGAAATCGGGAGAAATTCAGGAGAATGGTTGCCCTGGGAGATTTTCGGGAGAGGTACTGAAATTTGGGAGTTTCTCTGAAAAATCGGGAGGGTTGGCAAGTACGGCTTCAGCACCCCCCGCGACCACAAAAGGGACAAGTGGTAGGAAAATGGATGGATGGATTTACAAATACATGAGGTAGGATTCTATGATCAAGTTTATCGATTTGAGGCTCCATCCTTTGCCCAATATCACCATTATCTCCCTTGGAGGTTCACCCGATCTCAGCTTTTGAAATGATGACTCACACCTCCTCACTAAGTTCTAGAACATTCCTAAGGAACTCTGAGCAAGGAATGGATAGAAAGTCCTAAGCTAAGACCCTTTGCTACGACTGTTTTGGTCAAGTTCGCAGCTCTCTGAGAGGATTCTCAGGATCTTTAGGAACACGGGTCCAGGTATTGTTACTTTTGTAGTATCACCCAATCACAGCTTTTGAAATGATGACCCACACCTCCTCACTAAGTTCTAGAACATTCCTAAGGAACTCTGAGCAAGGAATGGATAGAAAGTCCTAAGCTAAGACCCTTTGCTACGACTGTTTTGGTCAAGTTCACAGCTCTCTGAGAGGATTCTCAGGTTCTTTAGGAACACGGGTCCAGGTATTGTTACTTTTGTGGTATCACCCAATCACAGCTTTTGAAATGATGACTCACACCTCCTCACTAAGTTAGGAGCGATTCCAGGACATTCCTAAGGAACTCTGAGCAAGGAATGGATAGAAAGTCCTAAGCTACGACCCT
>NC_084632.1:2143196-2185696 GCF_033978795.1 Nerophis ophidion
CTCTGCTGCTCGCTCCGCCGTCTGCTTTTCAGCAGCACGTACTTCAGTCCGCCTCTTCTTGTCTCCGTCGTCGTATGTGTTTTTCTCGCTTCGCACCATCACCAGCCCCGTGCTCTCCTCCTTCTCCCCTTTTATACAGCGAGAGGAGATACGTTAATCGTGTTTGTGGCGTCGCTCCTGGCACGTTCCACCTCGCCACTGGCTCGCCATCCCTGCCGCCATTTTGGGCCAGGCTCCCGCGTGGCCTACCTCTCTGTCGGACCGTCAGCTCCGCCTCTCCACAGCTGCTACTTGAGCTATTTTTAGAACAAGCCAGCAGGCGACTCATCTGGTCTTTAACCTTTGTCTTGTGTTAGGGTCGGCACCGACCCGTTTGTTTTTAAATGCATAAAAACACCACATACATTTATTTTTTTTGCATCAAAGCTTTTTGACTTTGTCAGGAACCTCTTTGTCAACAAAATAAAACATTTTAATTTTTTTCACTAAATTATAAAATGCTCTGGTAGAAATTATGCCCTTGGTGTTGTTAGGGTCGGTTTCAACCCAGTTCTAAAAATAAGATGATAAAGCAATGATAAGAGCCAAAACTGAACACACTGACAGCCAGATCCTCTCCCAATCATGTGAGCTTTAGTGGATTCTAATTTTTCCTTGTTATCCTGTACAAAAACAAACAAAAGACGGACACTAAAAGTGTCACTTTTTGCCACTCTGATTTTGTTTTTTATTAGTTTTGGAACTAGTCATCTATTTCTCTTGGTTTCATTTGCTTGATTGGTTGTTGTTTGTTTGATGTTGGATTTCTGTTGCTGAAAAAAATACTTTTTAGCCTTTTTCTTGAAGTAAATATATATGGGTCGAAATTGACCCGTAACAACATAGATGTTACTATAGTTAAAATTCTTAAAATGAAAAAATAAATAAAACACATTTATTTAAGAGACGTGTTCTAATACACCTTACTAATAGTTAGGTAACACAACAACCTTTTTTTTATGTATATGATTCTCTTGAGGTTCGTTTTACCATTTTTAAAAATTGAAATGGAGGGGTATACTGACAAAAAAAGGCCCAATGGCCCAAACCAAAAATATTAAAACCAATATTTTCAAGGATAAGGAAGCCTAACGAGGTAACCAAGAGATGAGAAACAAATTGGATGATAGATCATTGTTTTTAGTGTATTTTACAGCTGATTTAAGACATGGGTCAAAACGACCCGTTAACATAAGGGATGGTAACAGAAAGCTAACACAAGAGGAAGGTTAAGGGCGACCTTTGGCTCCTCCACCCACCTCTGCTCGCCAAGTCAGAAGTCAAAGTTTAACTAATTTATCTACTAGACCAGGGGTAGGGAACCTATGGCTCGCGAGCCAGATCTGGCTCTCGGATAAATCTGAGCTGACGTTGCTTAACAGGATAAGTAATGAATAATTCCACTTGTAATCTTAGTGTTAAAAATAACGTTCAAAATATAAAACATTCTCATGCATTTTTATTTTCAAGAATTAATGGTAAGACGTAATTTATTTATTATTGGTTAGTGTTGGGCTTGCCCCCCTAGGTGTTCTTCAGACCACCAAACACCGACATGAGAGCCTGTTTCAGGGTAAAATATAGTTTTTTTTTTCAATTAGTCTCTCAGTTGCTTTCCAGCAATTTTCTTTTTCTCTTTCGTCCTCACTCGTGCTCTGGCTCCAGCCCCAACCCCGTCTCTCCTCCTGGCTGCTGCTTATAACAGAGCGACAGGTGATTAGATAAAAAGGCCCAGGTGGGCCTTCTACGCACCTGTCGCTGATTTCGACGCCTATCCTGGCAACACCCTGCTTCGCTGCAGGCTCGCAGGCCACGCCCCCTCCACAGTTTGCTTCAGAATAACAATGTTGTTCAAAAGAATAAGAGACCTATTATACTCTAGAAATGTTGGTCTTACTTAAAAATGCACGCGTTTAGTTGTGTTCAGTGTTAAAAAAATATTATATGGCTCTTAGTAAGTTGGAAAAAATAATCTAACAACATTTATGTTGTGTTTCTTACGTCCGTGTTGTTTGTCACGCTTCAAGCTCGATGCTAGTCTGTTAGCCTGTTGTGAGCTAACAGTTAGCATCCAAACAACAGCCCGCTGTTTACAATTAGCGAAAAATTAACAAATAAATACAGCAGTAACTACAAATAGACACTTTCACAAGGCAGTAGCTTCTTTTTTTGTTTTCATCCTATTTTTCTGGAACATCAGGAGTTTAGATGCATCACTTTGAGTTTGACAGCTGCTGAGCGTCATGACGTCACCAAGTTTTTTTTTTTTAGTTTATTATTATTGTTCTTCGGTCAATGGTCAGCAAAATAAACAAACAGTTGTACATTCACAGATTAAAAATGTAAATGTGCTGCAACCTGCTGTTTCTGCTTTTAATACCTAAAGCAGTCATTTTCAACCACTGTGCCGCGGCACACTTGTGTGCCCTGAGATATTGTCTGGTGTGCCGTGGGAAATTATGTAATTTCACCCTAATTGGTCCCAAAAATATGTTTCGCAAATCCATCCATCCATCTTCTTCCGCTTATCCGAGGTCGGGTGGCGGGGGCAGCAGCCTAAGCAGAGAAGCCCAGACATCGCAACCCGAGGGTCCCTGGTTCAATTCCCACCTAGAACCAACCTCGTCACGTCCGTTGTGTCCTGAGCAAGACACTTCACCCTTGCTCCTGATGGGTGCTGGTTAGCGCCTTGCATGGCAGCTCCCTCCATCAGTGTGTGAATGTGTGTGTGAATGTGGAAGTAGTGTCAAAGCGCTTTGAGTACCTTGAAGATAGAAAAGCGCTATACAAGTACAACCCATTTATCATTTATCATTTATAAATAGCAATGAGGAAGGTAGCCAAGCTCCGAAAAAGTTAGCTAGGTTACCATCAGGAAGTTAGCCTGGCTATCAGGAGATTAGACAGGTTACAAGGAAGTTAGCCACACTACCAGAAAGTTACTATAGCTACTATAGTTAAAAAGGTGACGAGGAAGGTAGCCAAGCTCTTAAAAGGTTAGCCAGGTTACCCCAGAATGTTAGCCAAACTACGAGGAGGTTAGCCAGGAAACCAAAAGGTTAGCCCGGCTTCTGGAAAGCTGGCCACAGTACCAGGAAGTTAGCCAGAATACTTTAAGTAGCAAGGCAACAAGAAAGGTAGCCAAGTTCTGAAAAGGTTAGCCAGGTTACCACCAGGAAGTTAGCCAGGCTATCAGGAGATTAGACAGGTTACAAGGAAGTTAGCCACACTACCAGAAAGTTACTATAGCTTCTATAGTTAAAAAGGCGACGAGGAAGGTAGTAAAAGGTTAGCCAGGTTACCCCAGAATGTTAGCCAAAGTACGAGGAGGTTAGCCAGGAAACCAGAAGGTTAGCCCGGCTTCTAGAAAGTTGGCCACAGTACCAGGAAGTTAGCCAGAATAAGTACAACCCATTTATCATTTATTTATTTATCTTATGGAAATACATTTTAAAATATTTGGCTTCTTGGTTCTCTCAGCCAAAAAGGTTCCCGACCCCTGTTCTAGATGTCGGGTTGAAACTGGAAACGACCCGATGTCTCTTTTCCTTAACTTTCCACTCTGTCCGTCCTGCCTGTAGGTGCGACTAAAAATACTTGAACTTCTTACCGAGCTCGCAGACCAACAATCGCAGAGAAAGTCTTGTCAAAAAGTTAAGAAGCCGCAAAACTGGATCAAGGGTAAAAGCGTTTTCCCTTCTTTCGTTTATTTTTTTAACATAGAGGAGGGCATGGAGCGCTTCTCCAAGAGCTGGCTTGGAGTCAGTCAGCGAGACAGTCCGTCAGTCCGTCAGTCCGTCAGTCCGTCAGTCCGTCAGTCCGTCAGTCCGTCAGTCCGTCAGTCCATCAATCAGTCCGCCCGGTCCGTCTGTCAGGCCATTTTTTTTTTTGTGCTTTTTCTACCCAAAGTATTCCTGTAAGCGTGTGATGCAACAGTCCTGCTGAAATTCTATTTGGAGCTGTCTACCTCTCCATCGGCCTGCGTGTTTGCAGTAATTGTTCTGTCAATCAGCGAGGCTCGGGCCCGCTTCCTCCCTCGCCGCTTGTTAAGTCCTGGCAGAGGCTTGAGGGGCGAGGAAGGTGAGGAAGGTGAGGAAGGTGAGGAAAATGAGAGAGCGAATACTCCCACTCTTGTCTCTTCTTCTTCTACCTCAAAGCTTTTACTCTTCTCCACTGGCTTGACTTGGCCTTACTGCATTCATACAAACATATTTACTACTTTCTCACCAATATTAGAGCCGTGGGCAGTGGCTGAAAATTATATTGATCTGTTTGCCTTGTATTTTTTTATTATTTTGTAGTCTGGAATTTAAGAAAATGCTAGATCAAGTGAAAGCAGAAGAATGGTGGATATAAATTACACAAACTTATTTATTACAAGGGTTTGCAATCCCGCCGAAGTGCGTGAGCAGAGCTGAAATATAGTATTTGAAATGTCACTGTATAAAAATCAGTGGATTAAAAACTCAGTGTAAAGAAAATATTGTAGAAAAAACTCTGTGCATAAAAATTCAGCGTAAAAAAATAAATGTATCAAAATTCAATGTTAGAAAATTCAGTGCATAAAATGCAGGTTCAATTCCCGCTTCCGCCAATCTAGTCACTGCCGTTGTGTCCTTGGGCAAGACACTTTACCCACCTGCCCCCAGTGCCACCCACACTGCTTTAAATGTAACTTAGATATTGGGTTTCACTATGTAAAGCGCTTTGAGTCACTCGAGAAAAGCACTATATAAATATAATTCAATTCAATTCAATTCAACCTGAAGGTCGGAAGGGTGTGGCCACGCGTGTGGTGACCGCCAGTGTCTCTGAGGGAAGCCACGTTTCTTGACGAGGCGAAGGTAGTTGATTCTTCCTACATGTTGGAAGCATCCGACGGTTGGGGGCGGCGGCAAGAGAGTCCGCAGCTGCCTCTTTGACAGCTGCAGGAGGAACGACGCAAGCTCTCCGCTCATGTCTACGGTAAGAGCCGACTTAATTACCACCATTTTCTCACCGAAACCTGCTGGTTAAAATGTGTTAGGGAACCATGTTCGCTTAACCGCTCTGTTCCTTAGTAAAGCTTCATTGTCATCTTTCGGGAATGTAAACAAGGGACGGCATGGCGTAGTGGGTAGAGTGGCCGTGCCAGAGACCTGAGGGTTGCAGGTTCGCTTCCCACCTATGGACATCAAAGTCGCTGCCGTTGTGTCCTTGGGCAGGACACTTCACCTTTTGCCCCCGGTGCCGCTCACACCGGTGAATGAAGGATGAATGAATGATTGGTGGTGGTCGGAGGGGCCGTAGGCGCAAACTGGCAGCCACGCTTCCGTCAGTCTACCCCAGGGCAGCTGTGGCTACAGATGTAGCTTACCACCACCATCGTGTGAATGAATGATGGGTTCCCAATTCTTTGTGAGCGCTTTGAGTATCTAACAATAGAAAAGCGGGATATAAATCTAATCCATTATTATTATTATTGTTGCTAAAGGCAGCCACAACACACCGCTTCCCACCTACAGCTTTCTTCTTTGACGTCTCCATTATTAATTGAACAAATTGCAAAAGATTCAGCAACACATGTCCAGAATACTTTGGAATTATGTGATCAAAAATGTGTGACATCACGCCCATGCGTCATCATACCACGATGTTTTAGCATGGTACTTCCGCGCGAAATTTAAAATTGCAATTTAGTAAACTAAAGCGGCCGTATTGGCATGTGTTGCAATGTTAATATTTCATCATTGATATATAAACTATCAGACTGCGTGGTCGCTAGTAGTGGCTTTCAGTAGGACTTTAAATAATGCAAGTGGCCTGCATGTGTTAATGAACCCCCCAGGAACATCTGTCACATGTATGCTCACACACATGCTAGAGGAGGTTAGTACTGCTATGGATTATGATGAATTTACAATAGTCATCTATATTGATTTAAAAAAGGCCTTCGATACCACAGACAGTTAATAAATAAGTTGGATAAGTACGGCATCCGAGGGCCAGCTCTGTCCTGGATCAAGAGCTATCTAGAAAATAGAAAACAATGTGTTCAGGTGGATAATAAAATATCTGGATTCAAAAATATAGTTTGTGGAATTCCTCAGGGTTCTATAGTTGGTCCTAAGTTATTTACAATTTTCATTAATGATTTTTGTGATGCATCAAGTTTCTTAACATTTTTTATGTTTGCTGATGAAACAACCATCCTTTGTTCTGGAAAACATTTTAATGAACTTTTGGTAAAAATAGAACAAGAAATGACAGTGCTTAAAAAAATGGTTTGATATGAATAAATTATCACTTAATATTGCTAAAACTAAATTTATGATATTTGGTACCAAAACTGAGGTATCTAATGAAGTAAATATTGAAATCAATCAATCAATCAATCAATGTTTATTTATATAGCCCCAAATCACAAATGTCTCAAAGGACTGCACAAATCATTACGACTACAACATCCTCGGAAGAACCCACAAAAGGGCAAGGAAAACTCACACCCAGTGGGCAGGGAGAATTCACATCCAGTGGGACGCCAGTGACAATGCTGACTATGAGAAACCTTGGAGAGGACCTCAGATGTGGGCAACCCCCCCCTCTAGGGGACCGAAAGCAATGGATGTGGAGCGGGTCTAACATGATACTGTGAAAGTTCAATCCATAGTGGCTCCAACACAGTCGCGAGAGTCCAGTCCAAAGCGGATCCAAGACAGCAGCGAGAGTCCCGTCCACAGGAAACCATCTCAAGCGGAGGCGGATCAGCAGCGTAGAGATGTCCCCAACCGATACAGGTGAGCGGTCCATCCTGGGTCTCGACTCTGGACAGCCAGTACTTCATCCATGGTCATCGGACCGGACCCCCTCCACAAGGGAGGGGGGGACATAGGAGAAAGAAAAGAAGCGGCAGATCAACTGATCTAAAAAGGAGGTCTATTTAAAGGCTAGAGTATACAGATGAGTTTTAAGGTGAGACTTAAATGCTTCTACTGAGGTAGCATCTCGAACTGTTACCGGGAGGAGATAATTGAGTGTGTCTTTGATACTAAGTTTTTGGGAGTTATAATTGACTATAAATTATCATGGAGACAACATGTAAATTATATAAAAACAAAAATATCAAAAACACTTGTTTTGTATAAAACTAAATAATTACTTCATTATAATTCTCTAACAATTTATTAAACTTTGATACTTCCATACATGACATACTGTGTAGAACTCTGGGGAACCACTTTTAAAACCATAATTAATGATATTGTTTTGCTGTACGGCTAATAAACAAAGCAGGATATTATGACCATGCCCATCCATTATTTGTTCAATCAAAACTTATGACATTTCAAGATATTGTTTATTATAAAATAACACAGATAATGTTCAAAGCAAAAATAAATACTCTTCCAGAAGGAATTCCAAAATACTTCTCTCTACAGACCAGCAAATACAATCTAAGACATGAATCTGAGTTTATTTGACCAAAAGCAAGATTAGTTGTTAAATGTAGAAGTTTATCTGTTCTCCGTGTTAATTTGTGGAATTCTGTTGGTAAATAAATAAAAATGAGTGACTCAGTATTTAATTTCAAAAAGAACATGTCATAATGTATTTTAGAAAGTTATTTGAACTAGAAATGTATGTTTGTTTGGTTAAATGTTGTATTTAGAAGGTATGTATGTTTATCTATTTACAAACAAGTGCATGTGTGTAAGTACATATTTTTGTATTATTTGTTAAAGGGCAACTTGAATGTGGATGCTGAATGACTATATTTCTTTTTGGATTACAAAATTATTAGAAAAAGTAACTTAATTGAATGTAAAAAATGTTATGTTGGGCATATAAGCTTTTTTGCTTCTGCCTGTTTCAGTCATGTTATTCATTTTTTGAATCGTGATCTATGTTTGAATATGTTTTTGTTAGACTGAAAATAAACTGAAACTGAAACATGTGCCACAGAACAAAGTTATGCCTTACCACCTTTTGGCAGCGCTAATAGCGGCCATTTATTGGGCTGATGGTGCCCACACCTCCATCCCCCATCCTTGGACATCTATGTTCCGTCACCTGTGTCACAACACCTGGTCCTCCTTCCTGCACCCCCCCCCCCCCCCCCTGCCCGCACAGCGTTCCTTTTTAATAATAGACATTTTAATTGCGGCCAAATGAAGAGTGATGTAAAATAGCTAATAGCGTGTGCTAATTAATTGGGGAATTGAGCCGCTTGTTAATTAAGGGCAAACAGGACAGGGACCGACTCGGGTAATTTGAGCATGAAAAAGCGAGACTAACGAGTCATTTCCAAACAGATTCGCTTCATAAACACGTCAAGTGGAGGATTTAGCCAGGCGGAAAACGTGTTACTTTGCCGGCCGCGGCTTTTTAACCTTCGACCCGGAGCGAGCGCAGAATGTGACGTGTCCGCACGACTCTGCCGGGACGCCACACAGAAAAAACCACAGACGTTATTAGCAACCAGCGTCTATTTAGTCCAGCGCAATATGTTTGTTTTTCATAATTAATAAATTCCCTATCTGGTCTTTGAATTCAATAGCATCCAGTGACTGCTGGCTTTAAAAGTCTTCATTATCGCCAGAGTCCCTCGTTGCTCTTTTTCCAAGTCCCGGGTGTCGGGGAAGTAAACCTTGCTACTTTTTCTCCAAGATCTCCGAAAAACACGGATAGGGTTTTGTTGTCCAGTAAAGTCAGCTTCAAAACCAACTGTTCAGTCTCAAAAAATAGTTAAAAAAAAAAAAAAGGGACGTTTTCTATGAAGTGAGTCGCCAGGACTCTCATGTTGTGGTTTCTGTGGCTCCTGGGGAATTCAATGGGTCCTCAATCAAAAAGAACAAAATACTTTTCTCTTAGATCGTGGCGTTCAACTACTAACCCTGTTTCCATGTGAGTTGGGAAATTGTGTTAGATGTAAATATAAACAGAATACAATGATTTGCAAATCCTTTTCAAGCCATATTCAGTTGAATATGCTACAAAGACAACATATTTGATGTTCAAACTCGTATATTTTTGAAAATAATATTTATATATATATATATATGTATATACATACAGTGGGGCAAAAAAGTATTTAGTCAGCCAGCGATTGTGCGAGTTCTCCCACTTAAAATGATGACAGAGGTCTGTCATTTTCATCATAGGTACACTTCAACTGTGAGAGACAGAATGTGAAAAAAAAAATCCAGGAATTCACATTGTTGGAATTTTAAAGAATTTATTTGTAAATGATGGTGGAAAATAAGTATTTGGTCAAGCATTCAAAGCTTTCACTGATGGAAGGAGGTTTTGGCTCCAAATCTCACGATACATGGCCCCATTCATTCTTTCCTTTACACGGATCAATGGTCCTGTCCCCTTAGCAGAAAAACAGCCCCAAAGCATGATGTTTCCACCCCCATGCTTCACAGTAGGTCTGGTGTTCTTGGGATGCAACTCAGTATTCTTCTTCTTCCAAACACGAGTTGAGTTTATACCAAAAAGTTCTATTTTGGTTTCATCTGACCACATGACATTCTCCCAATCCTCTGCTGTATCATCCATGTATCCATTTTGGTATCAACTCAACTGGTGGTGTTTGGAGGAAGAAGAATACTGAGTTGCATCCCAAGAACACCATACCTACTGTGAAGCATGGGGGTGGAAACATCATGCTTTGGGGCTGTTTTTCTGCTAAGGGGACAGGACGATTGATCCGTCTTAAAGGGGAACATTATCATACCTTGATGGTGCAGAAAAAAGAACATTTATTTTTTTAAACCGATTTCCGAACTCTAAATGGGTGAATTTTGGCGAATTAAACGCCTTTCTGTTTATCGCGCTGGAGGCGATGACGTCAGAACGTGACGTCGCCGAGGTAACACACCCACCATTTTCATTTTCAACACATTACAAACACCGGGTCTCAGCTCTGTTATTTTCCATTTTTTTGACTATTTTTTGGAACCTTGGAGACATCATGCCTGGTGGGTGTGTTGTTGGAGGGTGTAACAACACTAACAGGGAGGGATTCAAGTTGCACCACTGGCCCCAAGATGCCAAAGTGTCTGCCGCCAGACCCCCATTGAATGTGCCGGAGTGTCTCCACATTTGACCGGCGATGCTAAGACAGACATGGCACAGAGATGTATGGATAACCTGCAGATGCATTTGCAACGGTAGTCAACGAAATCACAAAGGTGAGTTTTGTTGATGTTGACTGCCAGCTAATCGATGCTAACATGCTACGCTAATCGATGCTAACATGCTATTTACCAGCGGTGCTAAAGCAGACATGGCACAGAGATGTATGGATAACCTGCAGATGCATTTGCAACGATAGTCAACGAAATCACAAAGGTGAGTTTTGTTGATGTTGACTGCCAGCTAATCGATGCTAACATGCTATGCTAATCGATGCTAACATGCTATTTACCGGCGGTGCTAAAGCAGACATGGCACAGAGATGTATGGATAACCTGCAGATGCATTTGCAACTATATTACGTTTCCTTCCACCCACATTTAATGCGAAACAAACACTTACCAATCGACGGATTTAAGTTGCTCCAGTGTCAAAAGATGCGAAAGTCCTGATCGTTTGGTCCGCACATTTTACCGGCGATGCTAACGCAGCTATTCGGCCATGCTATGACTATGAATAGCGTTAATAGCTTCAGTTTCTTCTTCAATACTTTCATACTCCAACCATCTGTTTCAATACATGCGTAATCTGTTGAATCGCTTAAGCCGCTGAAATCCGAGTTTGAATCCGAGCTAATGTCGCTATATCTTGCTGTGGTATTTCCATTGTTTGTTTACATTGGCAGCACTGTGTGACGTCACAGGGAAATGGATAGTGGTTTCGAAGATAGCGAACATAAGGCACTTTAAAGCTTTATTTAGGGATATTCCGAGACCGGTAAAATTTTTTAAAAAACTTCAAAAAATACAACAAGCCACTGGGAACTGATTTTTCTTGTTTTTAACCCTTTTGAAATTGTGACAATGTTCCCCTTTAAGGAAAGAATGAATGGGGCCATGTATCGTGAGATTTGGAGCCAAAACCTCCTTCCATCATTGAGAGCTTTGAATGCTTGACCAAATACTTATTTTCCACCATCATTTACAAATAAATTCTTTAAAATTCCTACAATGTGAATTCCTGGATTTTTTTTCCCACATTCTGTCTCTCACAGTTGAAGTGTACCTATGATGAAAATTACAGACCTCTGTCATCATTTTATGTGGGAGAACTTGCACAATCGCTGGCTGACTAAATACTTTTTGCCCCACTGTATATATATATATATATATATATATATATATATATATTAGGGCTGGGTGACGATTAAAAAATTTAATCGAAGTTAATCGCACTATTTCTCTGATTAATCGCGATTAACTGCATTGTATACACAAAGCCCAATAATGAATTCAAAAGTAGTGTGTAGTGCACCTTTATTGGAATATTCTCCCACATGAACAAAAGCGCCAAAACATTTGTTGTGCAAACACAATTTAAATCAGTCCTTGTTAAACAGTAGCAGTTAAATAGCATATTTGATGAAAATCAACTCCAAAAAACGTAAATACAAACATTTAAGCTTATTGCCACTGCCAGGGTATTTAAGTTATCCTGTTTGTTATGGAAAATAAATATAATCTACATACAAATCTCTGAGCCACAATCATAACATCTGAACAGGCAATTTCTGAGGTAACAGCAGAAACATTTTTTTTATCAGGGATCTTATGTTTAAAAAACCTATATTATAGGTAGTGGGCTGTTTTTTTATGGAATTTTTGATCAAATTATCCGTAGTAGCAATATTAATAATGTTGTGTTTATTCTGCGTAGTGCACTTAAAATAATTATGACCATATCTAGGAATTGATATGATGGGAATTTTCCAATTGTTTGCCTGGTGCTTTGATAAACTGAAGGCATCATATACATGGTACTATATTGTGATGTTATGAGCCAGGGAATAAAATAACTACCCTACCCAGCATGCAACAGGAGTGAGGAGCATGTATAGGTTGTGTCGCCATGACGGCATCTTGTATGTTGTGATATGCACGCTCTGAAAGCAAACGTTAAGAAGTCAGCCAACACTCCTGGTCTGCATTATTCATAAATAGACAGACAACACATATACTCCGCTGCTTCACAGGCCGCTGGATGTAGCCAGCAAAGTATTCCCATGCTAGCTAGCCGCTCTAGCAAGCACGCCTCATTCAGTCCAAAACGGCCCGATCTATCCACATCCAGAATTGTCTGGCGGTCGTAAGTGATCCCGGAGTGACCACGCTGTAAGCCAGCCATGACATTTGCAGAATTGTCCGCTATTTTTGCCAAATGTTCCATCTTTACCAAGAGCCCCTCCACGCCGGGCGACGCCATCTTGTTAAGAAAAGGCGTTAACAAAATAAAAGCATGTAAACAACATACGCAAATGTGCGATAAAATAATTGTCGGCGTTAATAGATTGATGAGTTAACGCGTTATTAACGCATTCATTTGCCCACCCCTAATATATATATATGTATATAGGATGCCACCCGAACGCCTCCCTAAGGAGGTGTTTAGGGCACGTCCAGCCGGTAGGAGGCCACGGGGAAGACCCAGGACACGTTGGGAAGACTACGTCTCCCGGCTGGCCTGGGAACGCCTCGGGATCCCCCGGGAAGAGCTAGACGAAGTGGCTGGGGAGAGGGAAGTCTGAGCTTCCCTACTTAGGCTGCTGCCCCCGCGACCCGACCTCGAATAAGCGGAATATGATGGCTGGATATATATACATAATTGCTCAGGCCTGTTTTATTGTCTGTGTAATATTTGGGTTATTGACATCTTTTATTTACGACTTGTACTACATTCCTTTCCATTTCAACTGCTGCATAACTGCCTTTCACAATTACTTTTTTTAATGGATTTGGTTTTTTTTTAATAACCAAGCACAATTTCATTTGTTTTGATCTTTTTTTTTTTGTATTTTTTCTACCTCATTTTCCCCCTCTCCGCATACTGTAGGACAGGTTTGATGCAGCAGGGAATGAGCAAGATGGAGACGTGCTAATCTTGCCAATCAACAGCTCCCTTGTTCACAGAAAGTCATTAGCGGTCTGCCAGAGGAAGCGACAGAGGATTATGTGGGGAGAAATAATGGCAGCAAAATGCAACAAATAGATTAATAATCTCCTGAATGAGGATCAGGGTGTTTTTGTGCAGCCGTGATGGACAAGAATGTGCGGGCGGAGGAATAAAAGTGATGAGTGACAACTTCCCGCGCCTCCATTCAAGCCCCAAATGACTTACCTGGACAAGTTTTATGTTTGCCTGCAGGAGAATGAAAAAAAACAACAAAAAAACGCCACTTCATTTCCCCTTTGCAGGCCACACACTCATGTCGGCGTCGTCCTCCCTGAAAGTCTTCTGATCTAACTGCTTTTGTCAGGGGAGATTTGCTAGATTGCAGCAGGCAGAGGTACAAATTGCTTGTGTCATCTTATAATGAAGTAGGTGAGGCGTTGCAGTTTTCTCTGCAGCCAACAGTCCCCTGATTACTGTACTATTAGTCAGCGGCTGCTTTTAGCATAGGAGACTAACGGCCGCCATGGTCTTCTTGCTACCTTTTACATTACAGATGGCCGATAATGGCTTTTTTGCCGATATCCGATATTCCGTTATTGTCCAACTCTTAATTACCCATTCCGATATCTACCGATATTTACAGTCGTGGAATTAACACATTATTACATACTTGCCAACCTTGAGACATCCTAATTGGGGAGACTGGGGGGGATGAGGTGGGTGGGGTTTTTAAGGGGGGGAGGAGTAATAAAAAAAAGGGGGGAAGAGTATATTTATAGCTGGAATTCTCTGAATTTCAAGTGTTTCGCTCTGTTGTGCTTATGTTGAGTTACGGTCCGGATGTTCTCCCGAACTGTGTTTGTCCGTTCAATTTAGCTCATGAGGAGAACGTATGGAGCTGCACACTCAGTTACAGTCTCACCCTACACTGTGAAAAGTGTTGCCTAGATCTGACTCAATAAAAATAAGGCAACATTTTCCAAGCAATTTTTGTTAGTTTAGTCAACTAATTGGTATTTTGAGTAAGTAGAACTTAATAATATGCATTTCGATTTATGCACAAAGATTAAGTTGAGTTTACAGAAAAAGCCAAGAAATTGAGTAAAATCAATGTAAAAAACATCAGCATATTAGACACACAAGACTTAATGAAATAAGTAAGATTTGAATGAAAAAAATAATGTTTGTACTCAATTTTATTAATTTTGACCAACTTACCCTTTCTTTGTTTTAAAAATGGAAAAATTACTTAGAATAATAATAAAAAAATCAAAACATATCAAATTCCAACCTTTATTAAACCATTACCATAAAAAAACAGGGTCAATGAGCTGGACAGTACGCTCTGAGGAACAGTCCCATGCGCTCCTCTATTCATTTAGTTTGGGAGTTCCCTAGTTACATCGCCGACGCTGCCTCTAAAGGGAGGGGTCACACATGTCATGCCAGCATCTCAACATGCACAATACTCATACTTGCCAACCTTGAGACCTCCGAATTCGGGAAATGGAGGGGTTTGAGGTGGGCTGGTTTGGGGGGGGCGGGGATTGGTGGTAGCGGGAGGTGTATATTGTAGCATCCCGGAAGAGTTAGTGCTGCAAGCGGTTCTGGGTATTTGTTCTGTTGTGTTTGTTGTGTTACGGTCCAGATGTTCTCCCGAACTGTGTTTGTCAGTTCAATTTAGCTCATGAGGAGAACGTATGGAGCTGCACACTCAGTTACAGTCTCACCCTACGCTCTGAGGAACAGTCCCACACGCTCCTCTGTTTATTTAGTTTGGGAGTTCCCTAGTCACATCGCCGAGGCTGCCTCTAAAGGGAGGGGTCACACATGTCATGCGAGCATCTCAACATGCACAATACTCATACTTGCCAACCTTGAGACATACGAATTCGGGAGATGGAGGGGTTTGAAGTGCGCAGGTTCGGGGGGTTTGGGGATTGGTGGTAGCGGGAGGTGTATATTGTAGCATACCGGAAGAGTTAGTGCTGCAAGCGGTTCTGGGTATTTGTTCTGTTGTGTTTATGTTGTGTTACGGTGTGGATGTTCTCCCGAAATGTTTGTCATTCTTGTTTGGTGTGGGTTCACAGTGTGGCACATATTTCTAACAGTTTTAAAGTTGTTTATACGGCCACCTTCAGTGTGACCTGGATGGCTGTGGACCAAGTATGACTTGCATTCACTTGAGTGTGTGAAAAGCCGCAGATATGTGATTGGGACGGCACGCAAAGGCAGTGCCTTTAAGGTTTATTGGCGCTCTGTACTTCTCCCTATGTCCGTGTACCACTCCGTACAGAGGCGATTTAAAAATTGTTAAATTTTACTTTTTGAAGCCGATACCGATAATTTCCGATACTGCATTTATAAGCATTTATCGGCCGATAATATCTTTACTTTAAATCCCGGGTGCTTGATAAAAAAAAAATATTCGGATTCTGTGCAGAACACCCGTAAAATGTCTTTTAGAGGTTTTAATTGCACCTTATAGTATGAAAACTAAGTTGTTTTGGCTGGATGTCAACTTTTGGACCTGTGGTATGTTTTGGTACGTCGCCCTGTGATTTGAAAACCTCGGGGGTTCTCCACGTGCTTCTGCAAAGTAGCCGTTTTATAAAAGTCTTATTTTTACACTTTTTTTTTCCAAATTCCATTGTATGTTATACTCTTCTGACACCACCAGATGGCAGTATGAGTGTCCACATACGTGGTCATAGGACCCCAATTCAGTAGTGTACACAATTTGGGAAATAAGAGCTAAAAAGGTGCTGTCCACGCATGTGGTCACTAAGCCTTTAGTGGTTTTAATTGTGCCTTATAGTATGACAACTAAGCTGTTTTGGCTGGATGTCAACTTTTGGACCTGCGGTATGTTTTGGTACGTCGCCCTGTGATTTGAAAACCTCGGGGGTTCTCCACGTGCATCTGCAAAGTAGCCGTTTTGTAAATCTGTTGTTTTTACACTTTTTTTTTTCAAATTCCATTGTGTTATACTCTTCTGACACCACCAGATGGCAGTATACGTGTCCACAAAAGTGGCCATAAGACCCCAATTCAGTAGTGAACACAATTTGGGATATAATAGCTAAAAAGGTGCTGTCCACGCATGTGGCCACTAAGCCTTTAGTGGTTTTAATTGCGCCTTATAGTAAGAAAACTAAGCTGTTTTGGCTGGATGTCAACTTTTGGACCTGTGGTATGTTTTGGTACGTCGCCCTGTGATTTGAAAACCTCGGGGGTTCTCCACGTGCATCTGCAAAATGGCCGTTTTATAAATCTCTTATTTTTACACTTTTTTTTTTCTAAATTCCATTGTATTTTATACTCTTCTGACACCACCAGATGGCAGTATGAGTGTCCACATATGTGGCTATAGGACCCCAATTCAGTAGTAAACACAATTTGGGAAATAATAGCTGTTTTGGCTGGATGTCAACTTTTGGACCTGCGGTATGTTTAAACTTCGGGGGTTTTGTAAAAGATTTTTTTTACACCCCCCCCCCCCCCCCCCGAATTCCATTGTATGTTATACTCTTCAGACACCACCAGATGGCAGTATAAAAGTCCACATAAGTGTCCGTAAGACCCCAATTCAGTAGTGTACACAATTTGGGAAATAATAGCTAAAAAGGCGCTGTCCACGCATGTGGACACTAAGGCCTTTTAGAGGTTTTAATCACATCTTATAGTCTGAAAAATAAGCTATACTGGCGGGATGTCAACTTTTGGTGTGTCGCCCTGTGATTTGAAAACCTCGGGTGTTCTCCACGTGCTTCTGCAAAAATGGTTGTTTTGTAAATCTCCCGCCTCAGTGTCCACAAAACAAAACAAGATAAACGTTACCACGGCTTAAGTCAACAGCTCCGACAGCGGTGCACCAACGGAAACACTTTTCCTCACAGCTGTGTGTGTGTGTGTGTGTGTGTGTGTGTGTGTGTGTGTGTGTGTGTGTGTGTGTGTGTGTGTGGTGTGCCTGCAAGGCCCTGATTGCGTGCACGACACGTGCGCGCGGCTTCCACTGCGAAAAGCGTGCATCTGTTTGTTCTCACCCGTGTTTGTGTTTGTCAGCATGTTTGTTGACGACTCTGTAGGACATCGGGGCCGATTGCTCCGAATATGAGGAACGGGCTCATCTGAATATAGATGGGTCCCATCTGGAGGCGGTTGGCTTCGGCCCCTCCGTAATTTGGTAAGCGGCGAAGCATCTGGGGCCTGCTAATGAAAGCCAAGGCGCGGGAAGGAGCCGGCGGGGACGGCGGGCGGACCCTGGCTGGCAGGGAAGAGGGGCGTCGGGGCGAACGGCGGGCAAACGGCGGCCCCGGAGGGAAGCGTGCATGGAGAATATGTCGGATCTTAAAGAGATGTGGATGGCTCCTTGGAGGGAGCAGGCAAGAAAGCCAAGTAGGCCATTAGAAAAGTGAGCCATAAAACAAAGAAAGTGGTGTCTTTATAGTGGCCCATTAGGCGAGATGTGCATGCATCCAGAGCTGCAGTGTGTGCCGCCCTAATGAGCGTGATAATGATGGCGCTGCATACAACAATGCAGGGAAGGGAAAAGGGGGAAAAAACACCCTCCTTAGGTAGGATATTAGCCATCAAATGTTCGCTTGCACTCTCAGTCGCTCCTTTTCAGCCAAGTCTGCAATTAATGCAAATCTTGATCATCTTTTTTCTCATTGTTGGATTCAACTTCATCACTACTGTTAGTGTCTTCTCCAGACTCAGGAAGGTGGTGTCAAATGTTGTTTGGACTGGACTCTCACTATTATGTTGGATCCACTATGGACTGGACTCTCACACTATTATGTTTGATCCACTATGGACTGGACTCTCTCTATTATGCTAGATCCACTATGGACTAGACTGTCACTATTATGTTAGAGCCACTATGGACTGGACTCTCACTATTATGTTAGATCCACTATGGACTAGACTGTCACTATTATGTTAGAGCCACTATGGACTGGACTCTCACTATTATGTTAGATCCACTATGGACTAGACTGTCACTATTATGTTAGAGCCACTATGGACTGGACTCTCACTATTATGCTAGATCCACTATGGACTGGACTCTCACTATTATGTTAGATCCACTATGGACTGGACTCTCACTATTATGTTAGATCCACTATGGACTGGACTCATTATTATGTTAGATCCACTATGGACTGGACTCTCACTATTATGTTAGATCCACTATGGACTGGACTCTCACTATTATGTTAGATCACTATGGACTGGACTCTCACTATTATGTTGGATCCACTATGGACTGGACTCTCACTATTATGTTAGATCCACTATGGACTGGACTCTCACTATTATGTTGGATCCACTATGGACTGGACTCTCACTATTATGTTAGATCCACTATGGACTGGACTCTCACACTATTATGTTAGATCCACTATGGACTGGACTCTCACTATTATGTTAGATCCACTATGGACTGGACTCTCACTATTATGTTAGATCCACTATGGACTGGACTCTCACACTATTATATTAGATCCACTATGGACTGGACTCTCACTATTATGTTGGATCCACTATGGACTGGACTCTCACTATTATGTTAGATCCACTATGGACTGGACTCTCATTATTATGTTAGATCCACTATGGACTGGACTCTCACTATTATGTTAGATCCACTATGGACTGGACTCTCACTATTATGTTAGATCCACTATGGACTGGACTCTCACTATTATGTTAGATCCACTATGGACTGGACTCTCACTATTATGTTAGATCACTATGGACTGGACTCTCACTATTATGTTGGATCCACTATGGACTGGACTCTCACTATTATGTTGGATCCACTATGGACTGGACTCTCACTATTATGTTAGATCCACTATGGACTGGACTCTCACACTATTATGTTGGATCCACTGTGGACTGGACTCTCACTATTATGTTAGATCCACTATGGACTGGACTCTCACACTATTATGTTGGATCCACTGTGGACTGGACTCTCACTATTATGTTAGATCCACTATGAACTGGACTCTCACTATTATGTTAGATCCACTATGGACTGGACTCTCACTATTATGTTAGATCCACTATGGACTGGACTCTCACTATTATGTTGGATCCACTATGGACTGGACTCACACTATTATGTTAGATCCACTATGGACTGGACTCTCACTATTATGTTAGATCCACTATGGACTGGACTCTCACTATTATGTTAGATCCACTATGGACTGTCCATCCATCAATTTTCTACCGCTTATTCCCCTTTGGGGCCGCAGGGGGCGCTGGTGCCTATCTCAGCTACAATCGGGCGGAAGGCGCGTACACCCTGGACAAGTCGCCACCTCATCACAGGGCCAACACAGATAGACAGACAACATTCACACTCACATTCACACACTAGGGTCACATTTGCGGTCCTCTCCAAGGTTTCTCATAGTCATTCTCATCGAAGACCCACTGGGCTGTGAGTTTTTCCTTGCCCTTATGTGGCCGTTGAACTGCGGATGTCGTTGTGGCTTGTGCAGCCCTTTGAGACACTTGGGATTTAGGGCTGTATAAATAAATATTGATTGCCTGTATCTGGGAATCGATACTTTACAGATTAACAGTAAAGTGATTATGGTAACTGTGTTGTTGTATTTTGTTTTCCTCACACTTCTCAGTGTTGGACTGGAGTAGACGACCGTATTTTCCGGACCATAGGGCCTCTGGAAGAATGGTCTTTGTACATATGACATATTTCCATCCTTAAACTTTCCATCCGTTGTAACTGAGCTACTGTGTGGAACAATTTCCCTTGTGGATCATTAAAGTTTGTCTAAGTCGAAGTCTGTTTTCGATCTATTTTCCTACAAAAGGCGCATTAGATTATAAGGCGCATTAACCTCTTCAGGCCCAAGCTGTTTGTTTACATGCTTTTTTTTTATTTCTCTTTGCTATTTGGGCTTATTAGACCCTAATTATAATGAAAACTAAAAATCATCTTTTGATATGATGTACTTAGTCCATAAGTACACAAACGTGTATTTCATGTGTAGTGACATGCTAATCTTTATTTTTAGACTTTTTTTTTCCAAATTCCATTGTATTTTATACTCTTCTGACACCACCAGATGGCAGTTTAAGTGTCCACATACGTGGCAATAAGACCCCAATTCAGTAGTGTACACAATTTTGGAAATAAGCGCTAAAAGGTGCTGTCCACGCATGTGGCCACTAAGCCTTAAGAGGTTTTTAAAGGAGTCATATTATTTTATTTTTCTAAATGTAAGTCACTTCCTTGTGGTCTACATAACATGCAATTGTGGTTATTTGGTCAACATGTTGCATAGATGATGTTTTACAGATCATCTTCAAGACGATTTCTGACAGTCGCTTCCGGTTGCGCTGCTTTGTTGGCAGTCTTATATACGTGGCTCACCTCCGACAGCGTCTTCTCCCCGTCATTTTTGTTGTAGCGGTGTAGCATGCAAGGATGGAAGTGAAAGAAGTGTCAAAAGATGGCGCTAGGTGTTTTAATGAAATTCAGACTTTACGTCAATCAATACCAGAGCAGTATCTCCTCATCTATGGCTCATCTTTGACAGCGTCTTCTCCCCGTCATCTTTGTTGCAGCGGTGTAGCGTGCAAGGACGGGAGTGGAAGAAGTGTCCAAAGATGGCGCTAGGTGTTTTAATGAAATTCAGACTTTATTTCCATCAATAACGGAGCATTATCTCCTCATCTATGGCTCATCTTTGACAGCGTCTTCTCCCCCGTCATCTTTGTTGTAGCAGTGTAGCGTGCAAGGACGGGAGTGGAAGACGTGTCAAAAAATGGGGCTAACTGTTTTAACGACATTTAGACTTTACTTCAATCAATAACGGAGCAGCATCTCCTCATCCGTGGCTCATCTTCAACAGCGTCTTCTCCCCGTCATCTTTTTTGCACCGGTGTAGCGTGCAAGGATGGGGGTGTAAGACGTGTCAAAAGATGGCGCTAACTGTTTTAACGACATTCCGACTTTACTCCAATCAATACCAGAGCACCATCTCCTCATTTGTGGCTTAATAGTGCAACAACAAAGCCGGAAATGTGTCCCATGAAAAATCATCCGAACAGAACCCTCTTCATAACTAAAGTTCCTTGGGTGAATAATGTAAACTCTAAACGGGTAGTTTTTAGCGCTTTTGTTTGTTTGTTTGTTTGTTTGTTTGGTGCTTTGATAAACTGAACGCATCATAGTTTGCCACCTCAGTAGCACGCATCTCCATCTCTGAAACAATCTAAGCAGAAAAAACGTGTTCTAACTTAACTGACTCCTTACCCAGATCAGTAGTCTCATGTCTTCCTTTTAAATCCGGCTTCAGGATGGAGGGAAGTGGTGTTCTGTGGGGATTAGCCTTCTGCTTTCTTTTTAGCCCCGCTCGGCATCCGCGTTACCGATCACACCGCTGGTGTCTGTTCCTTTGACGGCCCCCGCTGGTACTATACTCCGCTGCTTCACAGGCAGCTGGATGTGGCCGGCGAAGTATGTTTATTTATATAGCCCCAGATCACAAATGTCTCAAAGGACTGCACAAATCATTACGACTACAACATCCTCGGAAGAACCCACAAAAGGGCAAGGAAAACTCACACCCAGTGGGCAGGGAGAATTCACATCCAGTGGGACGCCAGTGACAATGCTGACTATGAAAAACCTTGGAGAGGACCTCAGATGTGGGCAACCCCCCCCCCCCCCCCCCCCCCCTCAACCCCGCCACCCCCCGTCTAGGGGACCGAAAGCAATGGATGTCGAGCGGGTCTAACATGATACTGTGAAAGTTCAATCCATAGTGGCTCCAACACAGCCGCGAGAGTTCAGTTCAAGCGGATCCAAGACAGCAGCGAGAGTCCCGTCCACAGGAAACCATCCCAAGCGGAGGCGGATCAGCAGCGTAGAGATGTCCCCAACCAATACACAGGCGAGCAGTCCATCCTGGGTCCCGACGAGCGGTCCATCCTGGGTCTCGACTCTGGACAGCCAGTACTTCATCCATGGTCATCGGACCGGACCCCCTCCACAAGGGAGGGGGGGACATAGGAGAAAGAAAAGAAGCGGCAGATCAACTGGTCTAAAAAGGTCTATTTAAAGGCTAGAGTATACAGATGAGTTTTAAGGTGAGACTTAAATGCTTCTACTGAGGTAGCATCTCGAACTGTTACCGGGAGGGCATTCCAGAGTACTGGAGCCCCAATAGAAAACGCTCTATAGCCCGCAGACTTTTTTTGGGCTCTAGGAATCACTAATAAGCCGGAGTCTTTTGAACGCAGATTTCTTGCCGGGACATATTAGCAGACATCATTCGGCCCATCACAGTAGAACAAAACGACCACGCTGATGAGAACCGGTCGACATAACCAAGCCAACCCTGTCCACGGTGCGCTCTGCAATACCCTCCCCAGCTACATCCATTTATTTTAATAATTGAAAAAACTCTCAGGATTCTGCCAATTGCCACAGAATTGTGGCGGCAGAGAAAGAACGATTCTCCGGTGGAAGGATGTTTGTTTCTGTCCCCTGCATTGGCCGCCCACCTCTCCTTCTTCACCGTCGGCATGAAGACAATAAAAGTGTTGTGGTTTCATCTTCCAAGAGGGTTTTAGGGAAAGAAAAACATGTTTGATATCCTCACAACATATTGTCAGTTTTATCCAGGCTGGATTTAACGGCACTTGGTCCGTCCTGAGCTCGGGACTTTATGTTTTCACTCGTAAAGTTCACAACCGCTTGCTTCATAGCGCCTTGCCTTCTCTGCAATAATGCGGGCGACCCTGAGCGATGTCCACCGCGGACGTTGCTTTGCTGAGGGAATGGAAAACCATAGGCCCCATTTTTTATTTTTTTTTCTTAAACTTTATTATTATAGCTCCTTTATTCCTCCCTCCACCTGATTTCCCAGTGGAAATGAAATGAAAAAGCTATTGGCCCTTCTTTTTATTACTGTCATCTTTGTTTGCTGGTCCATAGAGTGAGATTACTGGATCTCTCCGTTACACTTTACCCCCACCCCCTTACCAAAGTCAGGTCAGTTGGAAGAAGACGAAGGACAAACAAGAACCGGTAAAATAACAATCAGGGGCATGTAAAATGTGATTTTCCAAACCATGCAAGCACCCACGGCTTGTTTATGGTCGGGTGAGTCAGTACGAATCACTTCACCGTCTGCCACCTCAGACGATGTGGGGACCGTGAAGAGGGGGAGGAAATGGGTGGAAGGTGAGAAGGAAAAACCGAAAAAGTGGGAAGGTTAAAAGGACGGAGAAGACGCAAGGAGTGGGGGTCTCCCTGGTGGTTAGCCGTCACCCCACGGAGGCTTGCTGATGGCGGATCAGACTGGTGAATGCAGAGTTCCTCAAATCATTTATTCATCGGCTTCATTAAGATGGAATTACAAGACCTGCCTGAGGACCCGCAGGTCACTAGCTGTTCCCAGCCAGTGCCTGTCCCTAATGACAGCCCCCAGAGTGTCTACAGCCCGTGATGTTGTGGATTTTGCAGAACTACCAGAAATTGAGTGCGAAGGCTGAGGGATAGAGCTGTCAGGCCCACTGGCAGAACCAACTACTACCAGGTTTCTAGTGTTTGGGTGGACGACTCACTCAGCCGGTCCTCTTCGGAGCCACCTGGCGCTCGAGGCAAAACAAGGAATTTCCATCTGGCTCTATCAGCCTTTCTGGAGGCAGTCTCAAAGGATAGTTTCTTACTCCTGAGTTTTATTTTGTATGGTTCGCTCTAGGTTTCTGGGTTTCCCCTCCCGTGAGGTGTCCAATAAAGGGCTGGTACGTGTCCAAGCCGTCTTTCGGATGGTGTCTTTAATTGATGCTGGGGTTGTTCTTTTTATTGGGTGCACTATTGGTGTCATAAATCACTTATGGTCACTCACAGGTCGCTAGCTCTGGACGCTCATTCCGCAGTCCCCACTTTGTCGCAACGGTCCAATTTCCTTCTACCCTCCGTCTCCTCACCATGACCAACAGTAGACCCTCATTTTTCTACACTCGTTTTGCGGGCTGCCAGGTCTCATTTGAAGTGATGCAGCGTCTATCTTACTACCATTTTGAACCATCTACCATTTTTGATGTTCTCACAGTTAAAAACATCCTAATTTCAAGGAATCAATTGGTGTTGTCCCGATACCAATATTCAGTACTGGAATTGGTACTTTTCTAAATAAAGGGGACCACAAAATAGTGACATTATTTACTTTATTTTAACAATAAATCTTAGGGTACATTAAACATATCGTGGGGCGGTATAGCTCGGTTGGTAGAGTGGCCGTGCCAGCAACTTGAGGGTTGCAGGTTCGATTCCCGCTTCCGCCATCCTAGTCACTGCCGTTGTGTCCTTGGGCAAGACACTTTACCCACCTGCTCCCAGTACCACCCACACTGCTTTAAATGTAACTCAGATATTGGGTTTCACTATGTAAAAGCGCTTTGAGTCACTAGAGAAAAGCGCTATATAAATATAATTCACTTCACTTCACACACACACACACACACACACACACACACGGGGGCAGTTTAGCTTGGTTGGTAGAGTGGCCGTGCCAGCAACTTGAGGGTTGCAGGTTCCATCCCCGCTTCCGCCATCCTAGTCACTGCCGTTGTGTCCTTGGGCAAGACACTTTACCCACCTGCTCCCAGTGCCACCCACACTGGTTTAAATGTAACTTAGATATTGGGTTTCACTATGTAAAGCGCTTTGAGTCACTTGAGAAAAGCGCTATATAAATATAATTCACTTCACTTCACTTCACACGCACACGCACACACACACACACACACGGGGGCAGTTTAGCTCGGTTGGTAGAGTGGCCGTGCCAGCAACTTGAGGGTTGCAGGTTCGATTCCCGCTTCCACCATCCTAGTTACTGCCGTTGTGTCCTTGGGCAAGACACTTTACCCACCTGCTCCCAGTGCCACCCACACTGGTTTAAATGGAACTTAGATATTGGGTTTCACTATGTAAAGCGCTTTGAGTCACTAGAGAAAAAGCGCTATATAAATATAATTCACTTCACTTTACACACGCACACACACACACACACACACACACACACACACACACACACACACACACACACACACACACACACACACACACGGGGGCAGTTTAGCTCGGTTGGTAGAGCGGCCGTGCCAGCAACTTGAGGGTTGCAGGTTCGATTCCCGCTTCCGCCATCCTAGTCACTGCCGTTGTGTCCTTGGGCAAGACACTTTACCCACCTGCTCCCAGTGCCACCCACACTGGTTTAAATGGAACTTAGATATTGGGTTTCACTATGTAAAGCGCTTTGAGTCACTAGAGAAAAGCGCTATATAAATATAATTCACTTCACTTCACTAATCAATCAATCAATCAAATCAATAAATGCCTACTGAGCCTATGGTGCTGTTAAGTTATTGTGGCTCAATGTGCCATTTTTTCATTTTATTTTAATGTACTATTTTTTAATATATATTATTGTTTTAGTGCTTAAGAGATATTCCTGACTCTGAATTTGCTTATTGCTATTTTTATGTTTTTGTGCATTACTTGTTGCCGTAATCAGGTTACTCATCAGTTACTCAGTACTTGAGTAGTTTTTTCACAACATACTTTTTACTTTTGCTCAAGTAAATATTTGGGTGACTACTCCTTACTTTTACTTGAGTAATACATCTCTAAAGTAACTGTACTCTTACTTGAGTACAATGTCTGGCTCCTCTACCCACCTCTGACATCGTTAATGAAGAGCAAAACGGGCGAATGCGTGGCGGGGAAGGGGAGCACGCCGACAGGCGGCGGCCGTCATTAACGCAGCGGCGGCGGCGGCCTCTGCATCATCTCGCCGCCTATCTCATGCGACTCCGGCGAGCAGACAGCACGACGCAACAGCGATTGTCCTCGGGACCTTCACACGTGTAATTATAAACGGGGAAGATAATTAAGGAGGCGGCGAGGAAGACGGATCTTGTTATTTAACCAACAATGCCGTCCAATCTACTCGTGTGTGTTCCGCTCCCTCATTTATCAGCCGTCATATCAGCCGCGGCAGCTCTGCGCTCCGTGTGAGAGTCATGAATGTCAACAAGGGGAGAACAACAACAACAACTACAACAACAAAACCTGCCAGGGGTTAAGATCGGCGAGTGTTTGTGATTCATGTCGGTGTTTAATTTCACCTCACGCTTATCAATCAGAGCAGCAGACCTGCTGGTTATTGGACACGCAGCATGATGACATCCACACATCAGTGGGCTTGCTCAACACCAGGTGCACGCGCACTAATCTACCTTTGCCCGCATCAAAAAAGGGCGTATCGTTCCGATTTGCACCACACCGGGTTGTATTTTGGACATCAAATGGCTGAAATTAGCGATTACAGGCTATTTCTCTGTGAAGTCTGACAAAGAAACCAAAGCAGTGAAGTTGGCACCTTGTGGAAATGGTAAATAATGGACAAACTATGTCAATCGACCAATGTTTATTTATATAGCACTATATCATAAGTGTCTCAAAGGGCTGCACAAAACACAAGGATATCCTCGGTTCAGAGCCCACATAAGGGCAAGGAAAAACTCACAACCCAGTGGGCTGTTAATGTGAATGACAATGAGAAACCTTGGAGAGGAACCCCCCATCTAGGGGAGACCGGCTGCAATGGATGTCCAGTGGGTCTAACATAATAGTGTGAAAGTTCAGTCCATAGTGGATCTAACATAATAGTGAGAGTCCAGTCCATAGTGGATCTAACATAATAGTGTGAAAGTTCAGTCCATAGTGGATCTAACATAATAGTGTGAGTCCAGTCCATAGTGGATCTAACATAATAGTGAGAGTTCAGTCCATAGTGGATCTAACATAATAGTGTGAGTCCAGTCCATAGTGGATCTAACATAATAGTGTGAAAGTTCAGTCCATAGTGGATCTAACATAATAGTGTGAGTCCAGTCCATAGTGGATCTAACATAATAGTGTGAAAGTCCAGGCCATAGTGGATCTAACATAATAGTGTGAAAGTCCAGGCCATAGCGGATCTAACATAATAGTGTGAGTCCAGTCCATAGTGGATCTAACATAATAGTGTGAAAGTCCAGTCCATAGTGGATCTAACATAATAGTGAGAGTTCAGTCCATAGTGGATCTAACATAATAGTGAGAGTTCAGTCCATAGTGGATCTAACATAATAGTGAGAGTTCAGTCCATAGTGGATCTAACATAATAGTGAGAGTCCAGTCCATAGTGGATCTAACATAATAGTGTGAAAGTTCAGTCCATAGTGGATCTAACATAATAGTGTGAGTCCAGTCCATAGTGGATCTAACATAATAGTGTGAAAGTCCAGGCCATAGTGGATCTAACATAATAGTGTGAAAGTCCAGGCCATAGCGGATCTAACATAATAGTGTGAGTCCAGTCCATAGTGGATCTAACATAATAGTGTGAAAGTCCAGTCCATAGTGGATCTAACATAATAGAGTCCAGTCCATAGTGGATCTAACATAATAGTGAAAGTCCAGTCCATAGTGGATCTAACATGATAGTGAGAGTCCAGTCCATAGTGGATCTAACATGATAGTGAGAGTCCAGTCCATAGTGGATCTAACATAATAGTGAGAGTCCAGTCCATAGTGGATCTAACATGATATTGAGAGTCCAGTCCATAGTGGATCTAACATAATAGTGAGAGAGTCCAGTCCATAGTGGATCTAACATAATAGTGAGAGTCCAGTCCATAGTGGATCTAACATAATAGTGTGAGAGTCCAGTCCATAGTGGATCTAACATAATAGTGAGAGTCCAGTCCATAGTGGATCTAACATAATAGTGTGAGTCCAGTCCATAGTGAATCTAACATAATAGTGAGAGTCCAGTCCATAGTGGATCTAACATAATAGTGAGAGTCCAGTCCATAGTGGATCTAACATAATAGTGAGAGTCTAGTCCATAGTGGATCTAACATGATAGTGTGAGTCCAGTCCATAGTGGATCTAACATAATAGTGTGAGTCCAGTCCATAGTGGATCTAACATAATAGTGTGAAAGTCCAGTCCATAGTGGATCTAACATAATAGAGTCCAGTCCATAGTGGATCTAACATAATAGTGAAAGTCCAGTCCATAGTGGATCTAACATGATAGTGAGAGTCCAGTCCATAGTGGATCTAACATGATAGTGAGAGTCCAGTCCATAGTGGATCTAACATAATAGTGAGAGTCCAGTCCATAGTGGATCTAACATGATATTGAGAGTCCAGTCCATAGTGGATCTAACATAATAGTGAGAGAGTCCAGTCCATAGTGGATCTAACATGATAGTGAGAGTCCAGTCCATAGTGGATCTAACATGATAGTGAGAGTCCAGTCCATAGTGGATCTAACATAATAGTGAGAGTCCAGTCCATAGTGGATCTAACATGATATTGAGAGTCCAGTCCATAGTGGATCTAACATAATAGTGAGAGAGTCCAGTCCATAGTGGATCTAACATAATAGTGAGAGTCCAGTCCATAGTGGATCTAACATAATAGTGAGAGTCCAGTCCATAGTGGATCTAACATAATAGTGAGAGTCCAGTCCATAGTGGGGCCAGCAGGAGACCATCCCGAGCGGAGACGGGTCAGCAGCATAGAGATGTCCCCAATCGATACACAGGCGAGCGGTCCACCCCAGGTCCCAACTCTGGACATCCAGCACTTCAGCCCTGGCCCCCGGACCTGTACCCCCTCTTCCACATTGGAGAGGGAGGCAAAAAATAAAATAAAGGGCAGATCAACTGGTCTAAAAAGGAGGTCTAATTAAAGGTTAGAGTATACAAATGAGTTTTAAGAAGGGACTTAAATGTTTCAAATAACTATTACTCGGGTGGGCGTTCCAGACTACTTTTACAACAGAGTTTCGATGAGTTTATTCTTGTATATTTACTTAACTTTTATTGACCCAGGGTAAGGCCATTCATGACAGATTTTTACTCACAGTGCAGACCTAGCGAAGAGACAGCATTTACGTGTTAGAGATGTTGATGCGTGATGACAACCACTCGTCTCTCATTTACCAAGGAAAAATACTGCTTTAGATCATTCTCAAAATAGGTATTTTAATTATGATTATAACGCTTATTATTATTATTCACAGAACACTTTTCCATTTTGCATCAGTACTTCATAGATGAGCTCGGGCCCAGCGAAGCCGGCGGCGTTTCTGGGTGTTGTTGATAAATGGCTTTGGCTTTGCATAGTAGAGTTTTCACACTACATTACCCAGAAGGCTTTGCGCTGCAGACATAAACTGGAAGTAAGTCTATAAATTGTACTGTTTGACCAATAAAGATTTAATATATTGTTCCACATTGTCTACACAAGAAACAAAAACATTTTCTTCAGAAATTTGACACCTTGATTGGCGAAAATGACACAGATCGTCCCTTTGGATTATGGACAGGATTAGGTCTCTGCTTTTTGCAGATGATGTGGTCTTGATGGTTTCTTTTGGCCAAGATCTTCAGCTCTCACTGGAGCCAAGTGAGAAGCGACTGGGATTAGACCCAGTACCTCCAAGTCCGAGTTCATGGTTCTCGCCCGGGAAAGGGTGGAGTGGCATCTCCTGGTTAGGCAGGTGATCTTGCCCCAAGTGGAGGAGTTCAAGTACCTCAGAGTCTTGTTCACGAGTGAGGGAAGAGTGGATGGTGAGATGGTTCGGCGTCTTCAGTAATGCGGACGCTGTATCGATCCGTTGTGGTGAAGAAGGAGCTGAGCCGGAAGGCAAAGCTCTCAATTTACCAGTCGATCTACGTTCCCATATAAACGGAATACAATGATTTGCCAATCGGATATGGGGGTTTGGGTATTTGGTCAGGATGCCACCCGAATGCCTCCCTGGAGAGGTGTTCAGGGCACGTCCGACTGGTAGGAGGCCATGGGCAAGACCCAGGACATGTTGGGTAGACTATGTCTCCCGGCTGGCCTGGGAACACCTCGGGATCCCTCGGGAGGACCTGGATGAAGTGGCATCCCCTGGTTAGACAGGTGATCTTGCCCCAAGTGGAGGAGTTCAAGTACCTCAAAGTCTTGTTCATGAGTGAGGGAAGAGTGGATGGTGAGATGGTTCGGCGTCTTCAGTAATGCGGACGCTGTATCGATCCGTTGTGGTGAAGAAGGAGCTGAGCCGGAAGGCAAAGCTCTCAATTTACCAGTTGATCTACGTTCCCATATAAACGGAATACAATGATTTGCAAATCGGATGTGGGGGTTTGGGTATTTGGTCAGGATGCCACCCGAATGCCTCCCTAGGAATAGTTTAGGGCAAGTCCGACTGGTAGGTGCCATCCCCGGGTTAGGGAGGTGATCTTGCCCCAAGTGGAGGAGTTCAAGTACCTCAGAGTCTTGTTCACGAGTGAGAGAAGAGTGGATGGTGAGATGGTTCGGCGTCTTCGGTAATGCGGACGCTGTATCGATCCGTTGTGGTGAAGAAGGAGCTGAGCCGGAAGGCAAAGCTCTCAATTTACCAGTTGATCTACGTTCCCATACAAACGGAATACAATGATTTGCAAATCGGATATGGGGGTTTGGGTATTTGGTCAGGATGCCACCCGAATACCTCCCTAGGAGTAGTTTAGAGCAAGTCCGACTGGTAGGAGGCCATGAGGAAGACCCAGGACATGTTGGGTAGACTATGTCTTCCGGCTGGCCTGGGAACACCTCGGGATCCCCCGGGAGGACCTGGATGAAGTGGCATCTCCTGGTTAGGCAGGTGATCTTGCCCCAAGTGGAGGAGTTCAAGTACCTCAGAGTCTTGTTCACGAGTGAGGGAAGAGTGGATGTTGAGATGGTTCGGCGTCTTCAGTAATGCGGACGTTGTATCGATCCGTTGTGGGGAAGAAGGAGCTGAGCCGGAAGGCAAAGCTCTCAATTTACCAGTCGATCTATGTTCCCATATAAACGGAATACAATGATTTGCAAATCCGATGTGGGGGTTTGGGTATTTCAATCAATCAATCAATCAATGTTTATTTATATAGCCCCAGATCACAAATGTCTCAAAGGACTGCACAAATCATTACGACTACAACATCCTCGGAAGAACCCACAAAAGGGCAAGGAAAACTCACACCCAGTGGGCAGGGAGAATTCACATCCAGTGGGACGCCAGTGACAATGCTGACTATGAGAAACCTTGGAGAGGACCTCAGATGTGGGCAACCCCCCCCCCTCTAGGGGAACGAAAGCAATGGATGTGGAGCGGGTCTAACATGATACTGTGAAAGTTCAATCCATAGTGGCTCCAACACAGCCGCGAGAGTTCAGTTCAAGCGGATCCAAGACAGCAACGAGAAAGCATCTCAAGCGGAGGCGGATCAGCATCGTAGAGATGTCCCCAACCGATACACAGGCGAGCGGTCCATCCTGGGTCTCGACTCTGGACAGCCAGTACATCATCCATGGTCATCGGACCGGACCCCCTCCACAAGGGAGGGGGGGACATAGGGGAAAAAGAAAAGAAGCGGCAGATCAACTGGTCTAAAAAGGAGGTCTATTTAAAGGCTAGAGTATACAGATGAGTTTTAAGGTGAGACTTATTTGGTCAGGATGCCACCTGAATGCCTCCCTAGGGAGTAGTTTAGAGCAAGTCTGACTGGTAGGAGGCCATGAAGAAGACCCAGGACATGTTGGGTAGACTATGTCTCCCGGCTGGCCTGGGAACACCTCTGGATCCCCCGGGAGGACCTGGATGAAGTGGCTGGGGAGAGGGAAGTCTTTATAAATTTGGGGACAATTAAGAGAGAATTGGTTGTGTTATCAAATATTTAGACGTATTCACTCTTTAGTGATGTTATACCAACTGTGGTCTAAGATCTGGTTTATGAGGAGGCCAACAGAGTTTTAGGGAGCTGCTGCAGTTGTTTAGAATGTTCCCAGTCCGGCGATCAGCGCATATATTTTTGTTTGTGAGGAGTCTTCTCTCCCTCTGGCGAGCGCCCAGCTAGTGCGGCCCGAGCAGCATCTGGCAGACAGCGATTGGCCACTCATCAATCTACTTTATCACCAGAGTTCAAGGGGGCTGTCAGAGACCAAGCGGAGGAGTCTCCTCCAGAGGCCAGAACTTGGCCGATGAGCTGGGCCGCTTTGAGTGAAGGAGGCCACAGATCTGTCTTACAAAGGCTTAAATACAGAAGGAGAGCTAATGTGTTTGGCAGTGAGATGCGCTTTCCTCTTCTTTGTTTTTATTTTGTTGTTGTTTTTGGTCGGTTCTTCTGGGACTCCTGGGCTGGGCAAGGTGCCCCCGCTTGATGGGAAAACTCTGTTTGGAAATTGCAAGCTGACAAGCACAAACACGGGAGGCTCACTGGCTTGCAGGCAAAGAGCAGCCCTCAATCCTCACTAAATTATTAAGCGGCAGAAAATACTGTCTGCCATCTTGTTTAACTGCGTGTTGTTGGACGCTCCGGCCGTCTTCTTTTCACTTCCATCATTGCGATGGCTTTGTTTACCCAGCAGGAACTAACAGTCGCAGACGTGTTGACCGTGTGGCGGCCAATCAATCCTCAATCAATGGTTAGGTATACAGCCCTAAATCACAGGTGTCTCAAAGGGCTGCACAAGCCACCACAACATCCTCAGCTCAGATCCCAACATCGGGGCAAGGAAAAACTCAACCCAGTGGGATGACAATGACAAACCTTGGAGGGGACCGCAGGTGTGTGGATCTCGCATAATAGTGTGAGAGTCCATAGTGGATCTAACATAATAGTGACAGTCTAACATAGTATTGCAAGAGTCCAGTCCATAGTGGATCTAACATAATAGTGTGGGAGTCCAGTCCATAGTGGATCTAACATAATAGTGAGAGTCCAGTCCATAGTGGATCTAACATAATAGTGAGAGTCCAGTCCATAGTGGATCTAGCATAATAGTGTGAGACTTCAGTCCATAGTGGATCTACCATAATAGTGAGAGTCCAGTCCATAGTGGATCTAACATAATAGTGAGAGTCCAGTCCATAGTGGATCTAACATAATAGTGAGAGAGTCCAGTCCATAGTGGATCTAACATAATAGTGAGAGTCCAGTCCATAGTGGATCTAACATAATAGTGTGGGAGTCCAGTCCATAGTGGATCTAACATAATAGTGAGAGTCCAGTCCATAGTGGATCTAACATAATAGTGAGAGTCCAGTCCATAGTGGATCTAGCATAATAGTTTGAGACTTCAGTCCATAGTGGATCTACCATAATAGTGAGAGTCCAGTCCATAGTGGATCTAACATAATAGTGAGAGTCCAGTCCATAGTGGATCTAACATAATAGTGAGAGAGTCCAGTCCATAGTGGATCTAACATGATAGTGAGAGTCCAGTCCATAGTGGATCTAACATAATAGTGTGAGAGTCCAGTCCATAGTGGATCTAACATGATAGTGAGAGTCCAGTCCATAGTGGATCTAACATAAACAGAAAAGCATTTACCACTCGGACTTTAAACATCCACAGTAAACCATAAACAGTTCTGTAGTTGTCCATAAGTATTTTGTGTTTTTGGAGGTCGACAATGACGACAGTAATTTCCTACGTGTTGCAAGTCATTATTTAAACCTGAAAAAAAAAAAAAATGGAGTTTGGGAAATAACATCCTGTCTGCAAGCATCCAATTAACCTCCCGTCCACTTTGTGGCAGAGCTAAAGGTATAAAGCATGTAATTATGTTTATATTTAACACTCCTCACCTGTGTCCCTCCCGTCTACATTTCAGCATAAACACTTAACCGTCTTCCTCCACATAATGAGGTTTTTTTCCCGCCGCATCCGTCCTCCAGCGTGTCCGTCCCCGGCGCTCGCTCCCTGCGACGCCCCTCCCCTTTTCCCCGCCGTCGCCCTACTTAGCTGCCGAGTGCAAAATGACTTCTGGTCACCTTGCTAATAGACATTAGCAGCCGGCAGCCATATGTAATGGTCCTGTGCGCCTCTGCTGCCGTGATGGTCTCTCTTGACACATCGGCCATTAAACGCCCGACAGCAGCGCTGGAATATTCTCTGAGCGTCATAAACAATTGTCAGCTGCAGGACTATTTTTGGTTGGCTTTGCCTCTTTTTTGTTGTTTTTTGTGACTTCCAAGAAAGTAACAGACACACATTGCAGACCTCGTCGTGTTACACGTGTCTACAAACCCCGTTTCCATATGAGTTGGGAAATTGTGTTAGATGTAAATATAAACAGAATACAATGATTTGCAAATCCTTTTCAAGCCATATTCAGTTGAATATGCTACAAAGACAACATATTTGATGTTCAAACTCATAAACTTTATTTTTTTTGCAAATAATAATTAGCTTAGAATTTGATGGCTGCAACACGTGACAAAGAAGTTGGGAAAGGTGCCAATAAATACTGATAAAGTTGAGGAATGCTCATCAAACACTTATTTGGAACATCCCACAGGTGTGCAGGCTAATTGGGAACAGGTGGGTGCCATGATTGGCTATAAAAGCAGCTTCCATGAAATGCTAAGTAATTCACAAACAAGGATGGGGTGAGGGTCACCACTTTGTAAGCAAATTGTCGAACAGTTTTAGAACAACATTTCTCAACGAGCTATTGCAAGGAATTTAGGGATTTTACCATCCACGGTCCGTAAAATCATCAACAAGTTCAGAGAATCTGGAGAAATCACTGCACGTAAGCGATGATATTACGGACTTTTGTTCCCTCAGGCGGTACTGCATCAAAAACCAACATCAGTGTGTAAAGGATATCACCACATGGGCTCAGGACCACTTCATGAAACCACTGTCAGTAACTACAGTTGGTCGCTACATCTGTAAGTGCAAGTTAAAACTCTACTATGCAAAGCCAAACCCATTTATCAACAACATCCAGAGACGCTGCCAGCTTCTCTGGGCCCGAGCTCATCTAAAATGGACTGATGCAAAGTGGAAAGGTGTTCTGTCCACATTTCAAATTATATTTGGAAACTGTGGACGTGGTGTCCTCCGGAACAAAGAGGAAACTAACCATCCGGATTGTTATAGGAGCAAAGTGTAAAAGCCAGCATGTGTGATGGTATGGGGGTATATTAGTGCCCAAGGCATGGGTAACTTACACATCTGTGAAGGCACCATTAATGCTGAAAGGTCCATACAGGTTTTGGAGCAACATATGTTGTCATCCAAGCAACATTATCATGGACGCCCCTGCTTATTTCAGCAAGACAATGCCAAGCCACGCTGTCACAACAGCATAGCTTCGTACAAACCCCGTTTCCATATGAGTTGGGACATTGTGTTAGATGTAAATATAAACAGAATACAATGATTTGCAAATCCTTTTCAAGCCATATTCAGTTGAATATGCTACAAAGACAACATATTTGATGTTCAAACTCAACTTTATTTTTTTTTGCAAATAATCATTAGCTTAGAATTTGATGCCAGCAACACGTGACAAAGAAGTTGGGAAAGGTGGCAATAAATACTGATCAAGTTGAGGAATGCTCATCAAACACTTATTTGGAATATCCCACAGGTGTGCAGGCTAATTGGGAACAGGTGGGTGCCATGATTGGGTTTAAAAGCAGCTTCCATGAAATGCTAAGTCATTCACAAACAAGGATGGGGTGAGGGTCACCACTTTGTAAGCAAATTGTCGAACAGTTTTAGAACAACATTTCTCAACCAGCTATTGCAAGGAATTTAGGGATTTTACCATCTATGGTCCGTAAAATCATCAAAAGGTTCAGAGAATCTGGAGAAATCACTACACGTAAGCGATGATATTACGGACCTTTGATCCCTCAGGTGGTACTGCATCAAAAACCAACATCAGTGTGTAAAGGATATCACCATGAATTGATTAATGTGGACCCCGACTTAAACAAGTTGAAAAATGTATTCGGGTGTTACCATTTAGTGGTCAGTTGTATGGAATATGCACTGAACTGTGCAATCTACTAATAAAAGTATCAATCAATCAATCAATCAACCATATGGGCTCAGGATCATGGACGCCCCTGCTTATTTCAGCAAGACATGTGTTACAACAGTGTGGCTTCGTAGTAAAAGAGTGCGGGTACTTTCCTGGCCCGCCTGCAGTCCAGACCTGTCTCCCATGGAAAATGTGTGGCGCATTATGAAGCGTAAAATAGGACAGCGGAGACCCCGGACTGTTGAAGGACTGAAGCTCTACATAAAACAAGAATGGGAACGAAATCCACCTGAAAAGCTTCAACAATTAGTTTCCTCAGTTCCCAAACGTTTATTGAGTGTTGTTAAAAGAAAAGGTGATGTAACACAGTGGTGAACATGCCCTTTCCCAACTACTTTGGCACGTGTTGCAGCCATGAAATTTTAGGTCAATTATTATTTACAGAAAAAAAAAAAGTTTATCAATCAATGTTATATATTATATATAGCCCTAAATCACTAGTGTCTCAAAGGGCTGCACAAACCACTACGACATCCTCGGTAGGCCCACATAAGGGCAAGGAAAACTCACACCCAGTGGGACGTCGGTGACAATAATGACTATGAGAACCTTGGAGAGGAGGAAAGCAATGGATGTCGAGCGGGTCTAACATGATACTGTGAAAGTTCAATCCATAATGGATCCAACACAGTCGCGAGAGTCCAGTCCGAAGCGGATCCAACACAGCAGCGAGAGTCCCGTTCACAGCGGAGCCGGCAGGAAACCATCCCAAGCGGAGGCGGATCAGCAGTGCAGAGATGTCCCCAGCCGATACACAGGCGAGCAGTACATGGCCACCGGACCGGACCCCCTCCACAATCGGACCGGACCCCCTCCACAATCGGACCGGACCACCTCCACAATCGGACAGGACCCCCTCCACAAAGGAGAGTGGGACATAGGAGAAAAAGAAAAGAAACGGCAGATCAACTGGTCTAAAAAGGGAGTCTATTTAAAGGCTAGATTATACAAATGAGTTTGAACATGAAATATGTTGTCTTTGTAGCATATTCAACTGAATATGGCTTGAAAAGGATTTGCAAATCATTGTATTCTGTTTATATTTACATCTAACACAATTTCCCAACTCATATGGAAACAGGGTTAGTAAATGGGCCCGCTTGGAATCTCCCACATCTCTGCAGCCAACCATAACCAGATAGCATCAACTCCTCCTTTCTTCTTTTGGCCGTGTTGCCGTCCTCGATCCCTCCGCGATAAGTGACGCGTTCATTTAATTAAATCCGTCGCGAGGGGTCATTTTTAAAGATGTAAAATTAAAGCAGGTAATTAAGCCGAGCGGCAGATAAGAAACTCTGCAGAGGGACGACTTCATCTAAAGTTAATATACGGAAGGTTTCTGCCGCCGCCGCCGTCCTCCAGTTGTGAACTTCCTGTTGCCGAGGACAAAGTCTGGGATACGCAAAGTGAAGTCAATTAAAGACTCCTGTTATCTTGTCTTCGGGAACAAGGCGAGGAGCTTGTACAGCAACCAGCATCTTGGCAAAGACCTTTGTTTGGCCAATGGAGTGTGGCGTTAATTATCGCCAGCTGATTAAAAGCGCAGAGCGGGAATAGATGTCGTTTGTCTTGCCGGAGCACTCGGCACCCGGGGTCGTTGTTTTAGGGGCCGTGGGTGTGCTATTTATAGAAGGGTTTTACAGTGAGCCATTAGTGGTCTGACAAGTGTAAGAATCTTACTGAGAACAACAAAGTTTGGCTTCAAAGTTTCATTGAAATACAAAAGCCAAAAGCAGTGAAGTTGTCACATCGTGTAAATTAAAATGGAATACAATTATTTGCAAATCTTTGCGGTATAGCTCGGTTGGTAGAGTGGCCGTGCCAGCAACTTGAGGCTTGCAGGTTCGATTCCCGCTTCTGCCGTGCTAGTCACTGCCGTTGTGTCCTTGGGCAAGACACTTTACCCACCTGCTCCCAGTGCCACCCACACTGCTTTAAATGTAACTTAGATATTGGGTTTCACTATGTAAAGCGCTTTGAGTCACTAGAGAAAAGCACTATATAAATATACTTCACTTCACTTCACTTTTCAACTTACAATCCCCGTTTCCTAATGAGTTAAGAAATTGTGTTAGATGTAAATATAAACAGAATACAATGATTTTCAAATCATTTTCAAGCCATATTCAGTTGAATATGCTACAAAGACAACATATTTGATGTTCAAACTCATAAACTTTATTTTTTTTGGCAAATAATAATTAACTTAGAATTTCACGGCTGCAACACGTGCCAAAGTAGTTGGGAAAGGGCATGTTCACCACTGTGTTACATCACCTTTTCTTTTAACAACACTCAATAAACGTTTGGGAACTGAGGGAACTAATTGTTGAAGCTTTGAAAGTGGAATTCTTTCCCATTCTTGTTTTATGTAGAGCTTCAGTCCTTCAACAGTCCGGGGTCTCCGCTGTCCTATTTTAGCTTCATAATGCGCCACACATTTTCCATGGGAGACGGGTCTTGACTGCAGGCGGGCCAGGAAAGTACCCGCACTCTTGTTTTACAAAGCCACGCTGTTGTAACACTTGTCTTGCTGGAATAAGCAGGGGCGTCCATGATAACGTTGCTTGGATGACAACATATGTTGCTCCAAAACCTGTATGGACCTTTCAGCATTAATGGTGCCTTCACAGATGTGTAAGTTACCCATGTCTTGGGCACTAATACACCCCCATACCATCACACATGCTGACTTTTACACTTTGTGCCTATAACAATCCGAATGGTTATTTTCCTTTTTGTTCTGGAGGACACAACGTCCTATGTTTCCAAATATAATTTTAAATGTGGACTCGTCAGACCACAGAACACCTTTCCACTTTGCATCAGTCCATCTTAAGTGAGCTCAGCCCCAGCGAAGCCGGCGGCGTTCCTGGGTGTTGTTGATAAATGGGTTTGACTTTGCAAAGTAGAGTTTTAACTTGCATTTACAGATGTAGCGCCCAACTGTAGTTACTGACAGTGGTTTTATGAAGTCTTCCTGAGCCCATGTGGTGATATCCTTTACACACTATCGGTTTTTGATGCAGTACCGCCTGAGGGATCAAAAGTCCGTGATATCATCGCTTACGTGCAGTGATTTCTCCAGATTCTCTGAACCTTTTGATGGTATTACGGACCGTAGATGGTAAAATCCCTAAATTCCTTGCAATAGCTCGTTGAAAAATGTTGTTCTAAAACTGTTCGACAATTTGCTTACAAAGTGGTGACCCTCACACCATCCTTGTTTGTGAATTACTTAGCATTTCATGGAAGCTGCTTTTATACCCAATCATGGCACCCACCTGTTCCTAATAAGCCTGCACACCTGTGGGATGTTCCAAATAAGTGTTTGATGAGCATTCCTTAACTTTATCATTATTTATTGCCACCTTTCCCAACGTCATTGTCACGTGTTGCTGGCATCAAATTCTAAAGTTAATGATTATTTGAAAAAAAATAAAGTTTATGAGTTTGAACATCAAATATGTTGTCTTTGTAGCATATTCAACTGAATATGGGTTGAAAAGGATTTGCAAATCATTGTATTCTGTTTATATTTACATCTAACACAATGTCCCAACTCATATGGAAACGGGGTTTGTACAAAGCCACGCTGTTGTAACAGTGTGGCTTGGCATTGTCTTGCTGAAATAAGCAGGGGCGTCCATGATAACGTTGCTTGGATGACAACATATGTTGCTCTAAAAGCTTTATGTACCTTTCAGCATTAATGGTGCCTTCACACATGTGTAAGTTACCCATGCCTTGGGCACTAATACACCCCCATACCATCACACATGCTGGCTTTTACACTTTGCTCCTATAACAATCCGGATGGTCCATTTCCTCTTTGCTGGCACTTACATTTTTGCGAGTGAAACAACTTTGTTTTAAGCCACATTTTACATTTATCAACAAATAATGTCAAATTTTGCAACAATATGTTGCCAAGTTGTGTCGCAAGTCAAGTATTGTGAAGTCCTTGCCCATATTCAGCCATAGTTCCAGAAACTATGGAATCAAAGTCCAGAGGGGGACTTTGGTGACGGTGTTATGTGAACCCAAAGATGAAAAAATTACTCGTGTGTGAATTTTTTGCGATTTTATCCGATACCAGTGGTGAAGATTCGAATCAGAATTGATTCTCGTTTGTGTTATTTGGAAAACAATTACACTTTTTCAAAACATGTTACAGGTTAGAAAAGATGCTTCTGATTGCATGGAAGTGGCCTGAAACTGTTTTTTTTATTTTTACATAGATTCTTATAAAAACCAAAAAATTGCATAAATACATGTATAATGTTTATTAATAGCTATCGTTTTGATACATTTTTGAGAATTATGAATCCATTTGGAATCAGGATGAATAAAAATCACAATGAGAATGTGAATCTATTTTTTTTTTATTACCCCAAATAATTACTATGTATTTTGTCCGGCCCCTTTATAGTGAAATTGCACTTTTTCTTTTGTTTGCATATTGTTAACTATCATTATGAAAGACATGACACTGCATAGATTTGTTTCAATGTATTGTAAATATTAAATAAACACCATAACATTAACACCATTTTTCTCCCTGGTTTATTTGGGTATGCACTCCATTTATGTCAAAATAGCATGACTTCAAATTCCACATTTTCCAGCTTCGAGTCACTCTCACCTCACTCTCTCGCCCTTCCTCCGTGCTCGCTTCCATAAGTTGTAGTTCATCCTCCCTATTTTCAGCTTCAAAAACAAGGTTGTGAATCCTCATTTGTTATAAAAAAAAGTCATCTTTGTTGTCTTTCAATCTTTCATAAAGATTGTGAACGATGGGCAGAATTCCAAAATAAGTGCAGTCCCCCTTAAAGGTAAAATAAAACAGCAGATGGATGGATGGGTTTTATACCCATAATTAGCTGCCATATGCTTATTCTTTCATGTGTTTGCACTCCAAGTCTTTTCTCTAATCATCTTCTTCATGATGCTTGTATGATTTCAACAATAGATCAACAGATTATGTACTGTAGTTGTACTAACACACATGACGTCCATATTAAAGTGACTCACTCGATGTACAGTTGGTCCAGCTGGCCAGGGAAGTTTTTTTTTCCCGGTTTATTTTGGGTAAACGCTCTATGTCAAAATAGTATGCCTTCGAATTCCACATTTTGCAGCTTTGAGTCACTCTCACCTCATTCTCTCAGCTTCCGTCCGCTCCAACGTCTTGTCCTTCCTCTGTACTCACTTCTATAAGTTGTAGTTCATCCTCCCTATATTCAGCTTCAAAAATATAAGGTTGTGAATCCTCATTTATTCAAAAATAGTCGTCCCTTTTGTCTTTCAATCTTTCATAAAGATTGTGAACGGTGGGGGGAATTCCAAAATAAGTGCAGTCCCCTTTAAGGTAAAATAACGCAGCAGATGGATGGATGGGTTTTATACCCACAATTAGCTGCCAAATGTTTGTTCTTTCATGTGTTTGCACGCCAAGTCTTTTCTCTAATCATCTTCTTCATGATGCTTGTACGATTTCAACAATAGATCGACAGATTATGTACTGTAGTTGTACTAACACACATGACGTCCATATCAAAGTGACTCACTCGATGTACAGTTGGTCCAACTGGCCTGGGAAGTTTTTTTTCCCGGTTTATTTTGGGTAAACACGCTTTGTCAAAATAGTATGCCTTCGAATTCCACATTTTGCCGCTTTGAGTCAATCTCACCTCATTCTCTCAGCTTCCGTCTGCTCCAACGTCTCGTCGTTACTCTGTACTCACTTCTATAATTTGTAGTTCATCCTCCCTATATTCAGCTTCAAAAATATTAGGTTGTGAATCCTCATTTGTTCGAAAATAGTCGTCATTTTTGTCTTTCAATCTTTCATAAAGATTGTGAACGATGGGCAGAATTCCAAAATAAACGCAGTCCCCTTTAAGGTAAAATAATGCAGCAAATGGATGGATGGATGGATGGGTTTTATACCCATAATTAGCTGCCAAATATTTATTCCGTCTTATTTTTGCACGGCAAGTCTTTCCTCTAATTATCTTCTTCATGATGCTTGTACGATTTCAACAATAGATCAGCAAAGGTGACAATTTCACCGTCACCTACTTCCCGGCAGAAAGGAGGAACTGGTGTAAAATTGCGTGAGTGGGGAAATTGCGGCTGCACTGTTCCACCAGTTTGGTGACACAACAATCCCGTAGTGAAAATAGATTTGTGCTGGAGGCGGAGCCTATTTGTTATAAAAAAAATAAGCAGTGGGTCTTAACAGCCTCACTGAGTGTCTTGCCTTTGTTGATGTGTGTGTGTGTGTGTGTGTGTGTGTGTGTGTGTGTGTGTGTGTGTGTGTGTGTGTGTGTGTGTGTGTGTGTGTGTGTGTGTGTGTGTGTGTGTGTGTGTGTGTGTGTGTGTGTGTGTGTGTGTGTGTGTGTGTGTGTGT
>NC_084632.1:2190696-2210696 GCF_033978795.1 Nerophis ophidion
ACTTTTACACATGAAATTTTAAAACAAAAAATTTCAACAAACTGAAATTTAACAAACAATTTTTTTATTCAATGACATTGTCAGCTTAATTTCTTGTAGAGACAAAATTGGTTCACAAAATGTTCTTTTCTGTATCATATTTATACTTTCACCTCAGTGTTGCTTTGAAACCTTATGTAAACAATAGAGGCTCGAGTACAGTAAGCTACGCTACCAGCTACATTGCAAACCTAATCACATATTTTATTACTAACTGGTCCAAATACAGTAGACACTGATCGAATTAAAAGTAGTTTATTAAAAAATCATTCTTTATTTTGCCAGAGGACAGTGACACTATTGTCATACAGTAGAAGGCTAAGATAGCTACACAACAAATCTAACTAACATGTCATTCGCACATTTCTAACCTACTGTTATTACTTACTGTTCTCTTGCCATAAATAGTAGTCACTAAGCCTGCTATTAAAAGTACAGAATGTTACTTTTAGGCGATTAAGACCTTTTTAACTTTTAAACTGTACTTTTACACATGAAATTTTAAAACAAAAAATTTCAACAAACTGAAATTTAACAAACAATTTTTTTATTCAATGACATTGTCAGCTTAATTTCTTGTAGAGACAAAATTGGTTCACAAAATGTTCTTTTCTGTATCATATTTATACTTTCACCTCAGTGTTGCTTTGAAACCTTATGTAAACAATAGAGGCTCGAGTACAGTAAGCTACGCTACCAGCTACATTGCAAACCTAATCACAGATTTTATTACTAACTGGTCCAAATACAGTAGACACTGATCGAATTAAAAGTAGTTTATTAAAAAATCATTCTTTATTTTGCCAGAGGACAGTGACACTATTGTCATACAGTAGAAGGCTAAAATAGCTACACAACAAATCTAACTAACATGTCATTCGCACATTTCTAACCTACTGTTATTATTTACTGTTCTCTTGCCATAAATAGTAGTCACTAAGCCTGCTATTAAAAGTACAGAATGGTACTTTTAGGCGATTAAGACCTTTTTTTTTTTTTTAAACTGTACTTTTACACATGAAATTTTAAAACAAAAAATTTCAACAAACTGAAATTTAAAAAACAAATTTTTATTCAGTGACATTGTCAGCTTAATTTCTTGTAGAGACAAAATTGGTTCACAAAATGTTCTATTCTGTATCATCTTTATACTTTCACCTCAGTGTTGCTTTGAAACCTTATGTAAACAATAGAGGCTCAAGTACAGTAAGCTACGCTACCAGCTACATCGCAAACCTAATCACAGATTTTATTACTAACTGGTCCAAATACAGTCGATATGGATCGAATTAAAAGAAGTTTATTGGAAAATCATTTTTTATTTTGCCAGAGGACAGTGACACTATTGTCATACAGTAGAAGGCTAAGATAGCTACACAACAAATCTAACTAATATGTCACTCGCACATTTCTAACCTACTGTTATTACTTACTGTTCTCTTGCCATAAATAGTAGTCACTAAGCCCGCTATTAAAAGTACAGAATGGTACTTTAAGGTGATTAGGACATTGGTTTTTACACCTTTTTTAAAACTGTATTTTTACACATGAAATTTTAAAACAAAAAATTCCAACAAACTGAAATTTAAAAAACATTTTTTTATTCAATGACATTGTCATTATAATTTCTTGTAGAGACAAAATTGGTTCACAAAATGTTCTATTCTGTATCATATTTATACTTTCACCTCAGTGTTGCTTTGAAACCTTATGTAAACAATAGAGGCTCGAGTACAGTAAGCTACGCTACCAGCTACATCGCAAACCTAATCACAGATTTTATTACTAACTGGTCCAAATACAGTAGACACTGATCCAATTAAAAGTAGTTTATTGGAAAATCATTCTTTATTTTGCCAGAGGACAGTGACACTATTGTCATACAGTAGAAGGCTAAGATAGCTACACAACAAATCTAACTAACATGTCATTCACACATTTCTAACCTACTGTTATTACTTACTGTTCTCGTGCCATAAATAGTAGTCACTAAGCCCGCTATTAAAAGTACAGAATGGTACTTTAAGGCGATTAGGACATTGGTTTGTACACCTTTTTTTAAAACTGTATTTTTACACATGAAATTTTAAAACAAAACATTTCAACACACTGAATGATTGTAGCTGAGATAGGCGCCAGCGCCCCCCGCAACCCCAAAAGGGAATAAGCGGTAGAAAATGGATGGATGGATGGATGAAATTTAAAAAACATTTTTCAATTCAATGACATTGTCATTATAATTTATTGTAGAGACAAAATTGGTTCACAAAATGTTCTATTCTGTATCATATTTATACTTTCACCTCAGTGTTGCTTTGAAACCTTATGTAAACAATAGAGGCTCAAGTACAGTAAGCTACGCTACCAGCTACATCGCAAACCTAACAGATTTTATTACTAACTGGTCCAAATACAGTAGATACGGATCGAATTAAAAGTAGTTTATTGGAAAATCATTCTTTATTTTGCCAGAGGACAGTGACGCTATTGTCATACAGTAGAAGGCTAAGATAGCTACACAACAAATCTAACTAATATGTCACTCGCACATTTCTAACCTACTGTTATTACTTACTGTTCTCTTGCCATAAATAGTAGTCACTAAGCCTGCTATTAAAAGTACAGAATGGTACTTTAAGGCGATTAGGACATTGGTTTGTACACCTTTTTTTAAAACTGTATTTTTACACATGAAATTTTAAAACAAAAAATTTCAACACACTGAATGATTGTAGCTGAGATAGGCGCCAGCGCCCCCCGCAACCCCAAAAGGGAATAAGCGGTAGAAAGTGGATGGATGGATGGATGAAATTTAAAAAACATTTTTTAATTCAATGACATTGTAAGCTTAATTTCTTGTAGAGACAAAATTGGTTCACAAAATGTTCTATTCTGTATCATCTTTATACTTTCAGCTCAGTGTTGCTTTGAAACCTTATGTAAACAATAGAGGCTCAAGTACAGTAAGCTACGCTACCAGCTACATCGCAAACCTAACCGATTTTATTACTAACTGGTCCAAATACAGTAGATATGGATTGAATAAAAGTAGTTTATTAAAAAATCATTCTTTATTTTGCCAGAGGACAGTGACACTATTGTCATACAGTAGAAGGCTAAGATAGCTACACAACAAATCTAACTAACATGTCATTCGCACATTTCTAACCTTCTGTTATTACTTACTGTTCTCTTGCCATAAATAGTAGTCACTAAGCCCGCTATTAAAAGTACAGAATGGTACTTTAAGGCGATTAGGACATTGGTTTGTACACCTTTTTTTAAAACTGTATTTTTACACATGAAATTTTAAAACAAAAAATTTCAACACACTGAATGATTGTAGCTGAGATAGGCGCCAGCGCCCCCCGCAACCCCAAAAGGGAATAAGCGGTAGAAAATGGATGGATGGATGGATGAAATTTAAAAAACATTTTTTAATTCAATGACATTGTCAGCTTAATTTCTTGTAGAGACAAAATTGGTTCACAAAATGTTCTATTCTGTATCATATTTATACTTTCACCTCAGTGTTGCTTTGAAACCTTATGTAAACAATAGAGGCTCAAGTACAGTAAGCTACGCTACCAGCTACATCGCAAACCTAACCGATTTTATTACTAACTGGTCCAAATACAGTAGATATGGATTGAATAAAAGTAGTTTATTAAAAAATCATTCTTTATTTTGCCAGAGGACAGTGACACTATTGTCATACAGTAGAAGGCTAAGATAGCTACACAACAAATCTAACTAACATGTCATTCGCACATTTCTAACCTTCTGTTATTACTTACTGTTCTCTTGCCATAAATAGTAGTCACTAAGCCCGCTATTAAAAGTACAGAATGGTACTTTAAGGCGATTAGGACATTGGTTTGTACACCTTTTTTTAAAACTGTATTTTTACACATGAAATTTTAAAACAAAAAATTTCAACACACTGAATGATTGTAGCTGAGATAGGCGCCAGCGCCCCCCGCAACCCCAAAAGGGAATAAGCGGTAGAAAATGGATGGATGGATGGATGAAATTTAAAAAACATTTTTTAATTCAATGACATTGTCAGCTTAATTTCTTGTAGAGACAAAATTGGTTCACAAAATGTTCTATTCTGTATCATATTTATACTTTCACCTCAGTGTTGCTTTGAAACCTTATGTAAACAATAGAGGCTCAAGTACAGTAAGCTACGCTACCAGCTACATCGCAAACCTAACCGATTTTATTACTAACTGGTCCAAATACAGTAGATATGGATTGAATAAAAGTAGTTTATTAAAAAATCATTCTTTATTTTGCCAGAGGACAGTGACACTATTGTCATACAGTAGAAGGCTAAGATAGCTACACAACAAATCTAACTAACATGTCATTCGCACATTTCTAACCTTCTGTTATTACTTACTGTTCTCTTGCCATAAATAGTAGTCACTAAGCCCGCTATTAAAAGTACAGAATGGTACTTTTAGGCGATTAAGACCTTTTTTTCTTTTAAACTGTACTTTTACACATGAAATTTTAAAACAAAAAAATTCCAACAAACTGAATTTTAAAAAACAATTTTTTTATTCAATGACATTGTCAGCTTAATTTCTTGTAGAGACAAAATTGGTTCACAAAATGTTCTATTCTGTATCATATTTATACTTTCACCTCAGTGTTGCTTTGAAACCTTATGTAAACAATAGAGGCTCAAGTACAGTAAGCTACGCTACCAGCTACATCGCAAACCTAATCACAGATTTTATTACTAACTGGTCCAAATACAGTAGACACTGATCCAATTAAAAGTAGTTTATTGGAAAATCATTCTTTATTTTGCCAGAGGACAGTGATGCTATTGTCATACAGTAGAAGGCTAAGATAGCTACACAACAAATCTAACTAACATGTCATTCGCACATTTCTAACCTACTGTTATTACTTACTGTTCTCTTGCCATAAATAGTAGTCACTAAGCCTGCTATTAAAAGTACAGAATGGTACTTTAAGGCGATTAAGACATTGGTTTTTACACCTTTTTTAAAACTGTATTTTTACACATGAAACTTTAAAACAAAAAATTCCAACAAACTGAAAGTTAAAAAACATTTTTTTATTCAATGACATTGTCAGCTTAATTTCTTGTAGAGACAAAATTTGTTCACAAAATGTCCAATGCTGTATCCTATTTATACTTTCAGCTCAGTGTTGCTTTGAAACCTTATGTAAACAATAGAGGCTCGAGTACAGTACGCTACGCTACCAGCTACATCGCAAACCTAACCGATTTTATTACTAACTGGTCCAAATACAGTAGACACTGATCGAATTAAAAGTAGTTTATTGGAAAATCATTCTTTATTTTGCCAGAGGACAGTGATGCTATTGTCATACAGTAGAAGGCTAAGATAGCTACACAACAAATCTAACTAATGTGTCATTCGCACATTTCTAACCGACTGTTATTACGTACTGTTCTCTTGCCATAAATAGTAGTCACTTAGCCCGCTATTAAAAGTACAGAATGGTACTTTAAGGCAATTAAGACATAGATTTGGAAAGTAACTGCTTTCTACTAATTACTGTGCGTTACTTTCCATACATATATAGTTAAAAAACCAAGTAAATCCTGCTCAGTTCCAGTGAGAACATAATCAGTGCGGCCATAATGCTGTAATTAAGGCAAGGACACACATCCTCTCTGATAATCAATGCCCATATTTCATGGGCCGTGATTCCTGACATCAGCATGATTGCCGGGAGCAGGCGACCCAGCAGGGAAGACAACCTGAACACAGACGTTCACCTCCCGCCGCTTCAGTCCTCCTAATCACATCACTACTTGCCACGCTGACCTCTGACCTCCCAGCAGTTGGAACATGCAGCTGCTGACACCTTTCTCTCTTTCAGGGTCACAACATCAACATTTCCCAGGACAAATTCTGGTATCTCCTGATTGTCCTTTGACTCGCTGCACTTTCTGAGTTTGACCAAACCAAAGAACCAGGGATTTCAGCTGGTCATCATCCTGCAGACCTTGGCATACACGAGACCAGTTGTCTTTGTTTCGGGTCTTTTGTTTGTCATCTCAGAAGGGCAAAGAAAAAAAATTGCGCCGATAACCATAGAACCAGAAATGTGTCAAATAGAGAGGCAGTAAAGCAGTACACCTGGGATAATTATGTTCTAACTAGATTGTGTGTTACTGGAGGCATAGGACTAAGTCGTTTAGAACCACATATATACCTGTCTAGTTGTTAAAACTCCCACATACACCTGTCAAGTCATTAATTCAAACATATACTGTACCCGTCTAGTCGGTAAAACTCATACATACCTGTTTAGTCATTTACACTCACATATAAACCTGTGTAGTCGTTAAAACTAACACATACCTGTCTTGTCGTTAAACTCACACACTTATACCTGTCTTGTCGTTAAACTCACACTTATACCTGTCTAGTCGTTAAACTCACACACATACCTGTCTAGTCGTTAAACTCACACACACACCTGTCTAGTCGTTAAACTCACACACACACCTGTCTTGTCGTTAAACTCACACACAAACCAGTCTAGTCATTAAATTCACACTTATACCTGTCTAGTCGTTAAACTCACACTTATACCTGTCTAGTCGTTAAACTCACACTTATACCTGTCTAGTCGTTAAACTCACACACATACCTGTCCAGTCGTATAGAGGGGTTTAGTCGTTAAAACTCACACATACCTGTCCAGTGGTTTAGACTCCCATACATACCTGTCTAGTGGTTTAGACTCCCATACATACCTGTGTAGTGGTTTAGACCCCCATACATACCTGTCTAGTGGTTTAGACTCCCATACATACCTGTCTAGTGGTTTAGACTCCCATACATACCTGTGTAGTGGTTTAGACTCCCATACATACCTGTCTAGTGGTTTAGACCCCCTTACATACCTGTCTAGTGGTTTAGACCCCCATACATACCTGTCTAGTGGTTTAGATCCCCATACATACCTGTCTAGTGGTTTAGACTCCCATACATACCTGTCTAGTGGTTTAGACTCCCATACATACCTGTCTAGTGGTTTAGACCCCCTTACATACCTGTCTAGTGGTTTAGACCCCCATACATACCTGTCTAGTGGTTTAGATCCCCATACATACCTGTCTAGTGGTTTAGACTCCCATACATACCTGTCTAGTGTCTGTTCTTGTCTCCCGTCAGGCCCGACATACTGTGTGCTGACAAGTGCTATTTGGCTGCAAATAAGAAGACAGACAGAACATTCCTTTGCTTTGCTTTCCTTTGCTTTCTTTTCCATTCGTCAGCAGCGATGTTGCCAATCTTTTCTTCCTCCACTGGCCTGCTTTTGTCTGATAGAATAATCAGGCAGCAGGAGAGAGAAAATTGCCATTGACTCCATAAACATGGCAAGAGATAGTCGATTGTCTGCAGGGTTTGTTATTTTCTGGGCCTGATATCCATTTACATAACTTTCATGAGGTCTGCCCGCTGCTTGATGGCCGCGTGTGAATTATGAGAATGTGTCTTATTAGTGTGTGAAGACTGCAAAAGGTCAGAATGTTTCTTTCTTCCCAGGAATCTATTTCCTCAATTAGAGATAATCACTACTGGCCAACATTGATCCAACCGCGTTCTTTTTCTCAGGGCCGCACTTAATGGTGTCCACAATATATCTATACATGTACTATATACATATAGACATATATCTATACATCTATACATTATCTATATACATATAGACATATATCTATACATCTATACATTATCTATATACATATAGACATATATCTATACATCTATACATTATCTATATACATATAGACATATATCTATACATCTATACATGTACTATATACATATAGACATATATCTATACATCTATACATGTACTATATACATATAGACATATATCTATACATCTATACCTTATCTATATACATATAGACATATATTTATACATCTATACCTTATCTATATACATATAGACATATATCTATACATCTATACATTAACTATATACATATCGACATATATCTATACATCTATACATTATCTATATACATATAAACATATATCTATACATCTATACATTATCTATATACATATAGACATATATCTATACAACTATACATTAACTATATACATATAGACATATATCTATACATTATCTTTATACATATGGACATATATCTATACATCTATACATTTACTATTAACATGTAGGCATATGTCTGTACATCTTTACAGCTATTTATACATAATGTATATATACATCTATATATACATCTATACAGCTATCTATGCATCTATGTATACATCTATTCCTCAATCCACACACATTCATCTACACATACATATACACATACATATATATATATACACATACATATACATATATATATATATATGTGTATATATATATATATATATATATATATATATATATATACATGTGTATATATATATATATATATATATGTGTATATATATACATGTGTATATATATATACATGTGTATATATATATATATATATATACATATATATATATATATATATATATATATGTGTATATGTATATATATATATATATATATATATATGTGTATATGTATGTGTATGTGTATATATATATATGTATGTGTATATATATGTGTATATATATATGTGTGTGTATATATATATATATATATGTGTATATATATGTGTGTATATATATATATATATATATATATGTGTATATATATGGTTGTATATATATATATATATATATATATATATATATATGTCTGTATATGTGTGTGTGTATATATATATATATATATATATATATATATATATATATATATGCATATATACATATATATATATGCATATATACATATATATATATGCATATATGCATATATACATATATATATATGCATATATACATATATACATATATATATATATATATATATATATATATGTATATATATATATATATATATATATAAGGGGTGTGGGATAAAATCAATACGAATCGAATACGTTGTGCGATTCAGAATCGATTCTCTTTTTTTTTTTTAATTGATTTTTTTGTTGTTGATTTTTTTTTTTTTTATCAATCCAACAAACTACTACACAGCAATACCATAACAATGCAATCCAATTCCAAAACTAAACCTGACCCAGCAACACTCAGAATATATACACATCTGCCTGTACATTTATTCAACTAACCAGATATATATAAATCGATGCATCTATCTTTGCATTAGTCTATACATTTCCCTATCCAGATATTGTGTGTGTGTGTTTGTGTATATATATGTATATATATATATATATATATATATATATATATATACACATACATCCCTCCATCTACATATACATATCTAGCCATTTATCTACATCTATCATCTATATATACATATATAAATATCTATCCATATATATATATATATATATATATATATATATATATGTATATGTATGCAGTACATATATATATATATATATATATATATATATATATATATATAGCCCTGTGATGAGGTGGCGACTTGTCCAGGGTGTACCCCGCCTTCCGCCCGATTGTAGCTGAGATAGGCGCCAGCGCCCCCCGCGACCCCAAAAGGGAATAAGTGGTAGAAAATGGATGGATGGATATATATATATATATATATACACAACTATCATCTATACATACATATACATGTACATCCATACATCTATACATATATTTGTACGTTTTGTAAATGACGTGACTAAAACACATGAAACCTTGTGTGTTCCTTTCAGATTTCATCTTAGATGCTTTATGAATGTGTAATTATTTCTCCATAATGTGATTATTTATCCACTGTAGGCGGAGTCACGCTAACCCTAGTAGCTTCCCAGCTAGCACTACTACTTTGACTTGTGCATACTTGTAATTGCTAAGCGTGTACATTTCCTGCCATCCTGTGATCTCCGGCACGCCGATGATTTACCTTTGAAACGTAATGGAGCAATTTCTCCCCCCCCCCCCCCCCCACCCTCTCTCTCTCTCTCTCTTTACTCGCCGCTCCTCGTCGTTCTTTTCCCACCTCTTTCAATCTGCAGTAAAATATTCTCCCGTTTAGCTCTGTGACAAGTCATCTGTCACTCACGAGAGCCAGGGAGCAGCATGGGCTGATGGATGAGCTTGTGTGTGTCTGTCTGTGTGTGTGTGTGTGTGTGTGTGTGTGTGTGTGTGTGTGTGTGTGTGTGTGTGTGTGTGTGTGTGTGTGTGTGTGTGTGTGTGTGTGTGTGTGTGTGTGTGTGTGCACTTTAATTTTTGAGGCCGTGGTGATTTTTGTGAAAGTAGTGATTGGTAACATCACAAACAAATCACTTGTGTCGTCGAGAAAGCAAGCAATGGCTTTTAGTGTTTGTTTGTTTGTTTATTTTTTTGTGCTGTTGTGCAGAAGAAGAGAATAAAATATTAATCCGGTGTCAGTTTGAGAGCAATAAACAATTAAAGCTGCAAGCAGCGATGGACGGGACCGACTTTTGCTGGTCTTTCCTGCCTTTACCCATCCAACATATCTTTACCTGCACATTACCTACCTTCCCTGCATCCTGGGGTCACACTGGTGCTTCTTTCTGTCACCCATACATGCTGGTGCTTCCTGCCATCACCCAGACAACATATATTTATCTGCACTTTACCTACCTTCTCTGTATCCTGGAGTCAAACTGGTGCCTCCTTCTTTCACCCAGTCAACATATCTTTACCCGCACATTACCTACCTTCTCTGTATCCTGGAGTCAAACTGGTGCCTCCTTCTTTCACCCAGTCAACATATCTTTACCCGCACATTACCTACCTTCTCTGTATCCTGGAGTCAAACTGGTGCCTCCTTCTTTCACCCAGTCAACATATCTTTACCCGCACATTACCTACCTTCTCTGTATCCTGGAGTCAAACTGGTGCCTCCTTCTTTCACCCAGTCAACATATCTTTACCCGCACACTACCTACCTTCTCTGCATTGTGTGTTCACGCTGGTGCTTCCTGCTTTTAAGCGGCCATCTTGAGACGGCAGCAGCGCAGCAGTTCTTTGAAAACCGGAGCAGTCGGAAAAACTCTTCGCACAACTTTTAATCGGAAGGATTCAATCTCTTTCCTGTGCGAGTTTGAAGCCGACACAACAAATGCGCTCAGAGGAGATAATGTTTGAAAAACGGTGACTGGTGTGTTATGATCCGCTGCTCGGATCATTCCATATTAGTGTTTTGTTCCATTTTTGTATTATAGTCTGCCAATGTTTGCATTAGTTCCGTGTTTAGTCTGTTACCATGGTTACTCATTAGTTTTCACCTGCCCCTTGTTTTGACGCACACCTGTTCCTCGTGATTACTGCCTTATTTAAGCCTGCCTCTTATGTTATTTCGTCCTCTGTTCCTAATTGGCTCTCATGCAACAAGTGACAACTGTTTTCCATGCTCTTACTCGCTAGCTTTCACGCTACACTTTATTTATTCCTAGCTCTCATACTAGTTGTTTTGTTTTCCCTTTTTGTGCCTTTGTGCCAAGTGTCAGTGTATCTGTTCGTTTCCCTAGCTCCCATGCTCGCGCTTTTTGTTTGCCTTTTCTGCCTAGCACCAGTATTTTTGTTCTTAGCCTTTTATTAGTGAAATAAATTATTTGTTGCTTACCTTATGCTGTGTTCTTGTCTGACGCATCCACGGAAGAACGAATCCGGCATCGCTATGCGCACCAAACGTCACAGGGTTTTTACAAACCTTTTGTTTTGAAGGGCTAATTGCCAACTTCCTGTTGATTTTTGCTGAAGAATGTAAATGAATGAAATGTAGGTCTAAGTGAGACCTACATAGAGGTTTTCGTTTCACTTCTTTACGACATTTTTACCGGAAGTTACGAGCAGTTTTGTCTGTGTTTTGTTCTGAAAAGCAGTTTTGTCAGTGTTCTATTCCTAGGGGACGCTAGAGCGCAAGTTTGAGTTTTGGGGTTTGTTTTTTTATTAGATTGCAATTTTTACCAGTCCTGATGTGTGTGTTGAGTTTGAAGAGTTTTGAAGCAGTTTAAGAGGGTGAAATTACAGCTCAAAGAGGCAAAAATTAATTTTTTTTAGGAAACTTTTGTTTTGAAGGGGTTTTTGACAACTTCTTGTTAATTTTTGCTCAGGGATGTTAATATATAAATTATATGTCTAAGTCAGACCTACATAGAGGTTTTTGTTTCATGTCTCTACGACATTTTTTAACGGAAGTTACAAGCAGCTTTGTCAGTTTTTTCCTAGAGAGCACTAAAGCGCAATTTTGAGTGTTTGAGTTTGGTTTATTTTTATTAGATGGCATTTTTTGCCAGTCCTGATGTGTGTGTGAAATTTGGTGATTTTTGAAGCATGTTAAGAGGGTCAAATTATATACAATAGGGTCCTCTGTCCCAAAGGGACATTCGTCTTATTTGTGGGCTCGCTTGTTTTTTTCTCCCCATGGTTGTCGTTAGTTTAGTCGCACAAGATGATGATAATTCTGCGGCCCGACACGGCGCACTTTTTAACGGGCGCCTTCCAAGGATGTCCGCGGAACATTCCGTATTCGCCGTGATGCTTCGTAACGTGACGTTGATGCTTTCCTCTTCCGGCCTCGGCGTGTTTGGCAACTAAACCAGGAGCGGTAGTGGCCACATCATTAGGTACGCCCGCGCAAAGTAATGTGGGAAAAACTGTAAGGGTGAGATGAACTTTTGTCTCTGTTTGTGGCGATGTCATCGTCTGATGTGCATAATTGGCCGTGACGCATGTGCTTATCATTTCGTGCTCAGTGGCCTTGTGGTTAGAGTGTCCGGCCGGAGTTCAAACCCCGGCCGAGTCATACCAAAGACTATAAAAATGGGAGCCATTTCCTCCCTGCTTGGCACTCAGCATCAAGGGTTGGATTTAGGGGTTGAATCAACAAAAAAAAGATTCTCGGGCGTGGCCTCTGCTGCTGCTCACTGCTCCCCTCACCTCCCAGGGGGTGGAACAAGGGGATGGGTCAAATGCAGAGAATAATTTTGCCACACTTAGTGTGTGTGTGAACGTCTAACTTTATATGAACGCCGTGGGAGAAACTAAAAGTGAGCAAAACAAATATTTGTAGAAATATGAAGAAACTTTCTATTGTTGCTCCTTTTAAAGTCACAAGCAAGGCAAAACTACAAAGTGCAGAAACATGACCACATCACACCAACTCTCAAATCCATTCACTGGCTTCCTGTTCCACTCAGGATAGAATTCAAAATCTCCCTTCTAACTCACCAGTGCCTCCATGGAAATTTCCCCGTCTACCTCAAAGAACTGCTTACCCCCAAATCCTCCACACGACATCTCCTGTCAGGTTCGCCCATGATAGTTTGGTTTTGTTTTAGTTTATCTTCTGTGCATGTCTTTGTTTCCTGTCAGCGCTTTTATTTTGGTCATTTTCTGTCTTTCTCCCTGAGCGTTGTTTCCCCTTAGCTGCGGCTGATTGGCACCCGGCCACACCTGGTGTCAATCAGCCCACTCCTATTTGAACCTGTTTTGTCCTCCAGTTGAGTGCGGGATTATTGTATTATATTGTATTATCGCTCCTGTTGTGTCGTGTCATGTCCTGTCGGGTCGTTTGCAGCGTAGCTGTTTATAGCTTACTGTCTTTTGTTCCCTGCTTCCAGTTTTGTTTGTTCAAAGCCTAGTTTGTTATCTTCTAGCTCCCATGCTAGCTCTTTTAGCTTGTTATCCGCCTCGTGCGTGCTTTCTGTTTGTACCCTTTTGTTCAGTTTTTGTCTTAGTGTTGTATTGAAACCTCTATCTCTGCATCTTGGCGTTTGTCAACAACAAACTCTGACACCTTCGCTCCAAACAAGCTAGCCTCCTCCAACCTCCACGGACAAAGCTACGAACTATGGGAGACCGGGCTTTCTGCTCCGCTGCTCCCAGGCTTTGGAACGCTCTCCCTGACCACCTGAGGGCACCTCAGACTGTAGATGCTTTTACAAAAGGCTTAAAAACACATCTTGAAAAATAACAAAAAACTTTTTCTAGACATGCATGCTGGTTCTAGCTATTGGGCTGTTTCTAGTTTTATATTTCATTTATTTCTATTTCATTTGTATCATTATTATTATTATTACATTTTTTTTTTTTACATTGTGGCACTTTGAGGTTGTTTGCTCAACCTAAAGTGCCTTTTTTTATTACAAATATCTATTATTGTTATTATTATTATTTTAAAAGTACTTGCAATATTGTAGTACAAGTACAACTAGTGGTAGTCTAATTGTACCATAGTTTAATGTAGTTGCGGCATTTGCTGTGGTACAACTAGTAATAGTGTACTTATAGTTTCTTGTAATCGTAGTATTAGTGTACTTGTGGTTTAGTAGTAGAGCGCTTGTACTCGTACAATATTTTCTTGTAGTTGTAGTATATGTGGTAGTGTACCTGTTGTTTATTCTAGTTGTCGTACCTGTAATTGTGTATTTGTGATGTAGTTTCTTGTAGTTGTAGTATTTGTAGTAATGTTTCAGTTGTTTATTGTAACTGTAGGATATATAGTAGTGCATTTGTAGTTTCTTTTACTTGTAGTCTACTTGTTTCTCTTAGTTGCAGTACTCAATGCTCTAGACTTCTTGTTACTGTTGTATTCATTGTTGTATACTTGTATTTTTTTGTAGTTGTAGCACTCATTTTTGTTCTTTTGTAGTTTCTTGTAGTTGTAGTACTCATTTTTGTACAATTGTATTTTCTTGTAGTTGTAGCACTCATTTTTGTACAATTGTAGTTTTTTGTAGTTGTAGTACTTATTGTTGTATGCATACAGTTTCCTTGAAGTTGTGGTACTTGTGGTAGTGTATTTGAAGTTGTTGTACTTGTGCACTTGTAGTTTGTAGTGTCTGTACTCTGTAGTATACTAGTGTACTTGTCGTTTTTTGTAGTAGCCTATTTTTATTTTTTGTAATTTTAGTTTGTGTAATAGTATACTAGTAGTTGTCTTGAGTTGTATTGTTCGCAGTGTACTTAGAATTTTTTGTATTTGTACTATTTGTGGCAGTACAACTACTGTAGTAATAGCGTCCTGTTAGTTTATTGTAGTACCTGCAGTAGTGTACTTGTACTTTGTAGTAGTTAGTATACTTGTTGTTTCCTATAGTTGTATTACTTGTAGTTGTTTGTAGTTATATTACTTGTAATAGTATACCTGTAGTTTTCTGTTGTTGTATTGTTAGCAGTGTACTTGGAATTTATTGTATTTTTACTACTTGTGGTAGTGCAACTACTGTAGTAATATTGTCCTGTTATATTATTGTAGTTGTAATACTTCCAGTAGTGTACTTGTAGTAGCTAGTATACTTGTTGTTTCTTATAGTGGTATTACTTGTAGTTGTTTGTAATTATAGTACTTGTAATAATATACTTGTAGTTTTTTGTAGTTGTATTGTTCGTAGTGTACTTGGAATTTCTTGTATGTGTACTATCTGTTTTAGGACAAGTACTGTAGTAATCGCGTCCTGCTAGTTTATTATAGTTGTTGTACCTGCAGTAGTGTACTTGTAGTAGCTAATATACTTGTTTCCTATAGTTGTATTACTTGTAGTTATAGTACTTGTAATAATATACTTGTACTTTTCTGTAGTTGTATTGTTTGTAGTGTACTTGGAATTTATTGTATTTGTACTATTTGTGGTGGTGCAACTACTGCAGTAATAGTGTCCAGTTAGTTTATTGTAGTTGTAATACCTGCAGTAGTGTACTTGTAGTAGCTAGTATACTTGTTGTCTTCAATAGTTGTAGTACTTGTTGTTGTTTGTAGTTATAGTACTTGTAATAATATAGTTGTAGTATTCCATAGTTATAGTGTTTGTTGTGTACTTGTATTTTCCTATACAGGTAGTACCTTGTAGTAGTGTAATGTAGTTCCTTTCAGATGTAGTACTTACAATAGTATGATTGTGGTTTTTGTACTTTTAGTACGGTATTTGTAGTGTATATGTAGTTGTAGTACTTGTACTTTACTTGTAGTTTTCTGTAGGTGTAGTACTTGTAATAGTGTATTAGTTTTTTTTGTAGTTGCAGTACTTGTAGTAGTGTATTTGTATTTTAGACACGCTCAGTCCACCGCGTGGACAGACACCCGTCTTGTTGTCATGTGACCACGTCACATTGTTCTTGTGTGACTCATGCAGCAACATATCAAACATTACACAAAAAAACTTTATTATTTTCTTACAAATTGATCAAAAATCAGACCCTCCTTTGCAACTGTGGGTTGTTTTTTTTCACCTTTTCCCCTTGTCATCCAAATACTGAACATGGGATCATCTTGGTGAAAGGATGAAACATCAGCACTATGTCACTTTCATGCTTGTTTTCTGCATTTATATTATTACACATACAGCACCACCTCCAGTACCATGGACAGTGCCATTGGGCCTTATTCAGTCCATTGACAGTTGCATCTTCAGTAACATGGACAGTGCCACATCCACTACCATTGACAGTTGCATCTTCAGTACCATGGACAGTGCCACACCCACTACCATGGACAGTTGCATCTTCAGTACCATGGGCAGTGGCACAGTGCCACATTCAGTGCCATGGACAGTGCTACATTAGGTACAATGGACAGTGCCATTGGATAGCGCCACATCAAGTACCACTGGACAGCGCCACACCCAGTCAAATTGGACAGCGCCACATCCAGTCCCATGGACAGCGTCACAACTAGTTAAATGGGCGGCGCCACATCCAGTACCATGGACAGTGCCACATGTGATCCACTTAGCTGACTTTTTCTGTGACTTGAAGGGCAGCAAAGCTCTGACTGTTGCTGCCAGGGGCCTCTTTTCTGTAATAGCCTGTAATTCTTTCTGTCTAGTGTAATCACGCACACACACACACGCACACACACACACGCACACACACACACACACACACACACACACACACATACACACGGTCAGACAGCACTCTCCGCCTCCATGTGGTTATAACACAGAACGAGGGGATGTATTGTGGAAGAACATTGTTCATTCTCTTCCACAGACTGTCAGTCAAATGTTCCTTCTGATGAGTTGCGTTGACGCCTTGCCTCCAATAACAAGAAGTAAGACCTTAAAAAAAAAAAAAAAATGCCAGGGTGCTTTTCACCTCTCAACCAACCCAGTGCACCCGGCAGTAAAAAAAAAAAAAAAAAAAAAATGCATCCATATATTAAAGTGTGAAGGTTTTTTTTTGTTTAAACGCAGAATAACATTTCAACGCACACAAACCAATTTCTTTTATTTTAAACTATAATTTAAAAACAATGTGAAAGCTTATTTTTTATTGTTGGAGATTAAAAATAAAGAAGAAAAAAAAAGCATTATTTTTTTGTTTACCTGAAAAGAATAACATTTAGAGGAAAATACTTTTTCATAGAAGATACCAAAAAAATCAAAAAGCGCAATTTTGAGTTTTGGGCTTTTGGTTTTTTCATTAGATCGCAATATTTGCCAGTCCTTATGTGTGCGCCAAGTTTGGTGACTTTTGAAGCATTTTAAAGGGGTCAAATTACAGCGCAAAGAGGCAAAAATTGCATTTTTTGCGAAAAGTTTATTTTGAAGGGGTTTTTGCCAACTTCCTGTAGATTTTTGCTGAAAGAAGTGAGTGTATGAAAATTGGGTCTAAGTCAGACCTACATAGGAGTTTTTGTTCCATGTCGCTATGACATTCCTAACAGAAGTTACATGCAGTTTTGTCTGTATTTTTTTTTCCTAGGGGGCGCTAGAGCGCAATTTTCATTTTGGGGGATTGGTTGCTTTATATGTTGAGAAGGTTTGCTATACCGACGTGTGTGTCAAATTTGGTGAGTTTTGAAGCATGTTAAGGGGGTCAAATTACAGCGCGTAGGTGTGGAATAATAATAAAACACAGCAGTTTCAATAGGGTCCTTGGCCCATGGCAAAGGACCCTAAAAATTTGACTTATTTTTAACATTTTAATGACTGAGACCCTTTATGGTCCTCGGGACTCTTAAAGGTAAAATTAAAAAATAAAAAATCCATAGGTTTTGTTCTGGTTTGGAAATGACAAAATATCAAAATGTCCTCCGCACACTTTCATTGTTCCATGTGCGGCCTTCAGTGGAAAAAGTTTGGACACCCCTGCAATACGTCGTCAGCAGAAGTCATAGTTTTATTATTTTGTAGTGTAGAATTTTAGAAAGGGTTTGATCATGTGACATAACTCAGAACAACAGTCTTCCTCTAACCCAGGGGTCGGGAACCTTTTTGGCTGAGAGAGCCATGAAAGCCAAATATTTCAAAATGTATTTCCGTGAGAGCCATATCATATTTTTTAACACTAAATACAACTAAATGTGTGCATTTTTAAGTAAGACCAACATTTTTAGAGTATAATAAGTCTCTTATTCTTTTTCATAACATTGTTATTCTGAAGCTAACCAATAATAAATCAAATGTCATGTCTGTTGATCATGTTTTTGTTTGGCCATGTGCTGTTTGTCCTTTGGACTCTTTAAGTTCCTGTTTTTTTCCACTCCCTTGTCTGGTTTCCTTGGTTACTCATTTTGTCCACCTGTCTCTGGTGGACAAAATGCCCGCTCACCTGCTTCCCGAGCACTAATCAGAGGCAGCATTTAAGCTTGTCTTTGCCAGTCAGTCGCCCTGGCGTCAATGTGATCTTGTCTTGCTCTGTGCTGACTTGTTTCATGCCTTGCCATAGTTCCGTGCTTCATGCCATGCCAAGTAAGTTTTGTTTGATTTATGTTCATAGTCTGTTTATGCGTTAGCTTTGTTCTTTAGCCCAAGTTGTGCCTCCACTGTGAGCGATTTTTGTTTGTATATTTTTTTAGTTAAAATTAAGTCATGTTTTTACCTAAATGCCATGTCCCGAGTATTCCGTCTGCCTTCCTGGGAGACCGACCCCGCAGTAAGCTGCGACTCCCCCAATCATGACATAAAATACTTCTTACCATTAATGCGACTTCTTGAACAGGTGTGGTAGAAACGGATGGATGGATGGATATAAATGCATGAGAATGTTTTATATTTTGCATGTTATTTTTAGCACTGTGATTACCAGTGGAATTATTCATTACTTATCGTGTTAAGCAATGTCAGCTAAGATTTATCTGAGAGCCAGATGCAGTCATCAAAAGAGCCACATCTGGCTCTAGAGCCATAGGTTCCCTACCCCTGCTCTAAGGGAATAAAATACAACGGTCCATCCTAAATTCTTTGAATGACATATGCCGATTAAAAAGGACCGTCAAGACGGAATAGCAACATTACCAAGTTTTACAAAAGCGTTAGGAGACCAGCCCTTGCAATGTGTTAATAACAGAATCAAGAAGTGGTCTGAAAATCAAAATGAGTCTGCTTAGTTCGTACAAAAACAGCTCCTCCTGCCTAGAAAGGAATACAGACTTTTTGTTCTAAACCGATAAGGCCTCCTCCACAGAAAGGGAGTACGTTGTTTTATAAGCCGCGTGGTTCAAAGCGTTGGGGGGAAAAAGAAGTAGTGGCTTGTATTTTGTAAAGTACAGTATTATATGATAATTATTTGAGGAATGTGTATGACATCAATATTGTTCCATTAGGGACACGTGTTACATATGTCTAGCATGTGTGCTATTGTGTGCTTAGCTGTTGTGTAGCTGCCGGCTCCTAAAAGCTTATATGTTTGCCTTTTGTGAACCACTTGACTAAAATAGAAGAAAAATACCAACCTTTGTTGCTAATTGGAGGACACTCGGAAATTATATTAATATTACAAATATGCACCAAGAGTTTTTTTTCATCAACCATACAAACTGTGTTTGTTTATTTTAATAATATTAGCTGTGATGCAAGTGTAAAAAGAAGTTCAAAAAACAAAACACTTGTCCTGAAAAGTGACAAGTATTGCAGGAAGCAGCGTAACACAGAGGTGTTCAATTCATAGATTTAAACGTGATTAATTATAAAT
>NC_084632.1:2215696-2218196 GCF_033978795.1 Nerophis ophidion
TTTGTGATTATATTTGTATTTAGTTTATTTAGTCAGGCAGGATGTAACTTGCAGTACTTTTATTGTGAAAGTTTTTTATGTAGGGTCAAATAAAAATAAAAATAAAAAAAGATTAACTAATATATGTAACATATGTGTTATTAAATGTATAAATCATTTATTAAATGTAAAATTACATTAGTAGTTTTATTTAATTATTGATTTCAATATGATTTGTCATGATTTACTTAAATTGTATCAATATCATTATTTATTTCATGAACCAGTGTTAATTAATTGATAAAATAATAACATAAATAATTATATTAAATGATGGAATAAATACATAATAAAATTATTTAAAAAATGTAGCTATACTTTTATAATAAATAAAATGGTGACATTTAATAACATGGACGTATATTTATTCCTAATAACATTAACATGCACCAAGTACCAAAATATGACCGATGTGTAAACCTTCGAAATTAACTTTAAAAAAGCTAGCATGCTAATATTAGCATGCGAACAGATATCAGTCCTTAAGTAACAAAATACTTGGCGTTGAGTCGTTTATTTGATAAATTAGCAAATGAAAAACTAGCATGCTAACGTTAGCATACGAACAGGTTTCATTCCTCAAGAAATAAAATTGTTGGCGCTGAGTTGTTTACTTGTCAATTTATCTTAAAAAGGCTAGCATGCTAACATTAGCATATGAACATGTATCCTACCTCAAGTAACAACATATTTGGCGCTGAGTTGTATATTTGCAAAATTTGCAAATGAACAGCTAGCCTGCCTCGTTAGCATGTGAACAGATATCATTCCTCAAGTAACAACATATTTGGCGTCAAAAAGGGACAAGCGGTAGAAAAATGGATGGATGTATGGAGTTGTATATTTTCTAAATTAGCAAATGAAAAGCTAGCATGCTAACATTAGCATGTGAACAGGTATCAATCCTCAAGTAACACAATATTTGGCGCTGAGTTGTATACTTACTCAGTGGCTTAGTGGTTGGAGTGTCCGCTTTAGATCGGAAGGTTCGGAGTTCAAACCCCGGCCGAGTCATACCAAAGACTGTAAAAAAAATGGGAGCCATTACCTCCCTGCTTGGCATTCAGGATCAAGGGTTGGAATTGGGGGTTAAATCACCATAAATGATTTCTGCTGCTGCTCACTGCTCCCCTCACTTCCCAGGGGGTGTTCAAGGGTGATGGGTCAAATGCAGAGGACAATTTTCACCACACCTAGTGTGTGTGTGTGACAATCATTGCTACTTTAACTTTAACTTTATATTTGCAAAATTAGCATGTAAAAAGCTAGCATTATAATAGTAGAATGCAAACATTTGTGCCCCAGACCGTTAAAAAATTAGCTACGGACTGATCCAAGTGAGGTAGATCTAATTTTCTTTTATAATAATTAATTTTCAATTTCAATTGAAATAAAACATTTTTTTTTTGGTTATGGAAATCAAGTTGAAGGTTTTAGAGAAGAAAAAAAAACATTTTTATTGAAATTTCCATTCTGACAGCCGATTATCCCTTCTAATTGTCTAATGTGCTGCCCTCTACTGGTGCGTCCAGGCACTGTCACACCCCAGCATGTTCCCATTAACGGAAATAAAGTGTGAAAAGACTGAAAATTCCCCTCCTCGGGCTGCACGCTCTCGCAATAATTGAAATTAGTCAAGCATATTAAGTTAAATATTGCATAAATCTCCATCTGAGACAACAACTGCAAGTAAGAACAAGTTCATAGAACCGCAGTTTAATCGCTCCGCCCCCAAATGATCACCTTGAAGATAAATCAAGAGCATTTTGTGCTTATTCCGCACACATTCATCATCCATCAATAGATGATATACATGATAAGAACTGTGTGTAATATAAATCATGCGTGGAAACCGTTTTAGAGTCCAGATTATGACAAATTACCCGGAGAGCAGGGGCCGGGTATCGCTGGAATGATTTATCCCCGAGAAGAGGAGAACATTTAGGAAAACAAATGCATGAAGTAGCGAGGACGTTGTAGTTGTTTTTTTAGGGACAAATCCCTGCTGCATAGCGAGTGGCCGAAGAAGATGAATTTCTCTGCACGGGGGCGAGCAAAACTGATCATGGCGGGATAAAGATGCTCCGTCTTTAACCACAAACCTTCCTCTCGTTGACGTTTGTTTTTTCTCGTGATGAGACTCGGACGTTCGTCACTCTCTCGCCGAGTTTTATGGAGATTCTTGCAGATTCTGTGACTCGGACTGTTTGCCACCTCGGAGCATTAACTCGCCGAGTGGCAAGTAATCGATGGCAGGGCAAATATTTTCATACCTGCGTCGGGAAACGACACGAAGGAATTGTTCCGTCGAAATGTCAAATTATGACAAGATTTTGTGGATTAAAACCTCTCTTTGTCTCCTTCAACATTTTATATACAAACCCTGTTGGGAGTTGGGAAATTGTGTTAGATGTAAATATAAACAGAATACAATGATTTGCAAATCCTTTTCAAGCCATAT
>NC_084632.1:2223196-2285696 GCF_033978795.1 Nerophis ophidion
TTTGTCCCAGGAATCTCTCACGTACCCCGCAACAATGTTTCCATCAGGGCAGCCGGGCTCCCCCGAACCTCTTTTCCTCGTTAAAAAGATTTTGTCAATTTGGTCAAGAGTCCAGCTGATCATATCCATGTCTGATGTTTAGATTTGAGGACAGCGCAAAGAAAGAGGCTTCAAAAAAGTTCAGAAAAGACAAAACAAAGCTAAGGGAGTAAGTTGGGAGAACAGAGAACGGACATTCTTGCTCTTAATCATTTTCCCCAAAAAATCCTGCTTTTCCCAAAATTCCCACATTTCCAGTTGAAATGAAAGGGTCATTTTTCCAAGTTGCACAATTCCCACATTTTTCAACCTATTCAAACATTCCAACACATTCCACTCATCCTGGACATTCAACCTGACACTTCCCCAAGTTACTAACCAAATTCTGGTTTTCCTGGAAATTCAAACTCTCCAACAATCGCAACCATTCCAACATTCAAAAGATTTCAACGTTTAAACCATTTCTACATTCATCCTAAGTTTGGCGTCAGCTCTTCAACATTCAAACCATTCCAACATTCTTACATTGATACCACATTCTGTCAGCATTTCACTTCAGCTTCAGCATTGGAGCATTCACACGCAATTCCTATAGGAATTGCTTCTTCTAGTTTATATGTGCCAGGTTCAAACACCAAACTTTCTATTAAACAGGACAAGAAGCAAGGAATCAAACAAAGGCAGGATACAGTTTAGCTCATTAGGAGAGCCCGTGGACCTGCACCCTCATACAGTGTCACCCCACGCCCTAAGGAAAAAGTTCCAGCGCTTTCCCATTGATTTGGGCATTCCCTGATTACGTAGCTTAGGCTGCTTCTAAGGCAAGGGATCACATTACAAACATCCATCCATCAATTTACTTCCACTTCTGAGTGTGAATGTTGTCTGTCTATCTGTGTTGGGTCATAAACAGTTAAAACAAAATGTGCTTGGAGCAGTGTCGGGTTTGCACCCTCTCTGTGCCTCCGCCTTATCTTCTTGAAGACTTCAGGTCCTGATACAGCCCCTCCTGTGGCGGTCCAGATCTGGAAAAACAGACACTTCTACGGCGAGGCACATTCCACGGCACACAGTGGAGATTTAAAAGCTGTCCGTCTTTGCTCGATAAGAACAAGGACAGCTTTGTGAGCACAAGTAGATGGTAACCAGGGCAACCTGGACTACAAGCAAACAAGTTGTGTGATAACTTATATAAAATTATTCTGACAATATACATGTTCTTACACTCATGTATAAAGTCACCCCATGACCTTCTTGGTGTGTTTCCGTAATCGCTGAATTGTAAAACCACGTGTGAGCGTCTTATCTAAGGAAAGCCTTTTTTTTATTTTGTTTGTTTGTTTTTGGTTTTTTTTTACCTTCCCTCTCATCCCAGGTTGTGATAATTCCATCTGCGAGCGACGGCACGGTACCGGGCAGGGGAGAAGGTAAGCATTTAGATAAAACAAATTGCTAGCTGCCAAACAGGAGCCGCTCGAGATTAAACCTCAGGGAATGTTTCCTGGATGTGCTTCCGATTTTATTTTGTTTCGATTTGTGACTTTTTTCGTCTGCGGGACTGTGGTATTTAAAACCCGGAACGTTGCTTTTCGGCGTTGCTCAAACCTGCCACCGCGTCAAACTGCATCAGGGCAGTTTGTTTTGGATAGGCTTTGATTTCAAGTTAAAGTACCACCGATAGTCACACGCACACACTAAGTGTAGTGAAATTACTCTCTGCATTTGACCAATTCCCTTGTTCCACCCCCCCTGTGAGATGAATGGAGCAGTGAGCAGCAGCGGTGGACACGCTCGGGACTCATTTTGCTAATTTAAGCCCCGATTCCAAGCAAAGCCAAGCTATTTTTTGGCGCGTTTAAAGATCAATAAACCCGCATCAGCAATTAAAACAGATCTTACGTGGTGTCAGGTTCAAACACTGATGACATTTATTAAACAAGACAAGAAGCAAGGAATTAAACAGAGACGGAATTCAATTTAGCTCAATTGAGGAGTAACAGGTAGACCCTGCACCCTTGTACAGTGTCGACCCACGCTCTGACGAAAGATTGCACGACTTTTATTTGGACTTACCCTGATTACACGGCAACAGCTGTTTCTAAGGGAAGGGGGTCATAAACAGCAATTGCCTTTGGTTGAAAAACTGTTCAAAGAAAAGGTGTCCTGCCTCTTCTCCACTTTGTAGATCTCGGGTAAAGACAAAATCTTCCTGTGGATTACAATGCATCAAAGAAACCGAACCCCTCCTGTCTCCTCCCATCTTACAAAGTGGAGTTTTACAAGCCTTTTGCTTGGTAAGATCAAAGAAAGCTTTTGTCTGCCAGCCGGGAACTTATTGAAACACAAAGTTTTGTGATAACTTATACAAAATTATTCTGTCAAAATTAAGACACTTCTGAAAAACATATTAAACGTGAAAAAATAAAGAATTTAAATATTTGAACTCAACAATTTTCAGCACCTACTCAGTGACCTAGTGGTTAGAGTGTCCGCTTTGAGATCGTTAGGTTGTGAGTTCAAACCCCGGCCGAGTCATAACAAAGACTGTAAAAAAAGACACGCACTTGGGAATAGGCCCCTCCCACCTCCAAAGACATGCACCTGGGGATAGGCCCCTCCCATTTCCAAAGACATTGCACCTGGGGATAGGCCCCGCCCACCTCCAAAGACATGCACCTGGGGATAGGCCCCTCCCACCTCCAAAGACATGCACCTGGGGATAGGCCCCTCCCACCTCCAAAGACATGCACCTGGGGATAAGCCCTTCCCACTTCCGAAGACACGCACCTGGGGATAAGCCACTCTCACCTCCAAAGACACGCACCTGGGGATAGGCCCCTCCCACCTCCAAAGGCATGCACCTGGGGATAAGCCCCTCCCACCTCCAAAGACATGCACCTGGGGTTAGGCTCCTCCCGCCTCCAAAGACATGCACCTGGGGATAGGCCCCTCCCACCTCCAAAGACATGCACCTGGGGATAGGCCCCTCCCGCCTCCAAAGACATGCACCTGGGGATAGGCTCCTCCCGCCTCCAAAGACATGCACCTGGGGATAGGCCCCTCCCACCTCCAAATACATGCACCTGGGAATAAGCCCCTCTCACCTCCAAAGACACGTACCTGGGGATAGGCCCCTCCCACCTCCAAAGACATGCACCTGGGGATAGGCCCCGCCCACCTCCAAAGACACGTACCTGGGGATAGGCCCCTCCCACCTCCAAAGACATGCACCTGGGGATAGTCCCCTCCCACCTCCAAAGACATGCACCTGGGGATAGGCCCCTCCCACCTCCAAAGACATGCACCTGGGGATAGGCCCCGCCCACCTCCAAAGACATGCACCTGGGGATAGGCCCCGCCCACCTTCAAAGACATGCACCTGGGGATATGTTGATTGGCAACACTAAATGGTCCCTAGTGTGTGAATGTTGTCTGTCTATCTGTGTTGGCCCTGTGATGAGGTGGCAACTTGTCCAGGGTGTACCCCGCCTTCTGCCTGATTGTAACTGAAATAGGCACCAGCGCCCCCAGCGACCCCCAAAGGGGAATAAGCGGTAGAAAATGGATGGATGGATTTGGATGACATGTCACTCCCTCAGTTGTTGTTGTCCTCGGGGGCCCGCATGACCCCTGAAGGCCTCCACCGTCGTCCCTTTTTCTCATTCCTCGTCTTCGCCGCGTCGCTGACAGCGCCATCACCGCGGGGGGGTGGCGACGCACAAGACGGGGGCCGGGCTCTCCGAACCCGAGCAGAACCCTGGGCGGCCTTTAACGCTGACATGTTTGCGCAAAGGCATCAAACTTGTCTTTCCTCCCTCCTTCGGGGCGAGGGAAGTTCTGAGAGCCGGCGGCGAACAGTCTGTCCCGTTTTCTTGATTGTCAGCCGACCCCCCCACACTACCCCCCCACCCAGGTTCCTATCACGCAGGCTGATACCATCTCCATCTGGTCTCTCGCCAGAGATGCTGGCTCGCTACAGTCGGCCCTGCCATCCCTCCACTCGCCACCATCCCCTCCCCGCCTATCAGACCTGGATCTGCCATCTCCCCGCTCTCCTTATCTCCTCACACCACCTTTCTTCCTGATCCAAACACCACACAGCCATCAATCAGTCACCGCCTTCCTCCTTTATCCTCATCTCCGCGCGGCATCTGCACCACTTTTTTTTTTGTCAACAGAGCTGTTTTCCCCCCCCAAGGCGTGGACTTTCTACGTCGACTGTCAGAACCCTGGTGGAAGTGACAGTGCTGCAGATATTTGGAAGGTAGAAGAGGCAAAGGCGGTCACGTGCCTCACCCGTCACGAGGATGAAGGGTGTGAAGTGAAAACAGGTGGTGTAAGCAGAGAAGTTGTGTGCACTGCAGCAGACTGACCAGACCACATTGATCGGGTGGGAGGTGCAAAGCGCAGTCAGCTTTTTTTTTTTTGGGCACCAGCCAGCTTGCGTCTAAGCCAGGGGTCACCAAGGCGGTGCCCGCGGGCAACAGGTCGCCCGTAAGGACCAGATTTTTCGCCTGCTGACCTATTCTAAAAATAGCTCAAATAGCAGCACTACCCAGTGAGCTGCCTCTATTTTTCTTAATTAGCTCGGTTGGTAGAGTGGCTGTGGCAGCAACTTGAGGTTTGCAGGTTCGATTCCCGCTTCCGCCACCTACTGCCGTTGTGTCCTTGGGCAAGACACTTTACCCACCTGCTCCCAGTGCCACCCACACTGCTTTAAATGGAACTTAGATATTGGGTTTCGCTATGTAAAGCGCTTTGAGTCACTAGAGAAAAGCGCTATATAAATATAATTCACTTCACTTCACTATTTACTAGCAAGCTGGTCTCGCTTTGCGCGACATTTTTAATTCTAAGAGAGACAAAACTCAAATAGAATTTGAAAATGCAAAAAAATATTTTAAAGACTTGGTCTTCACTTGTTTTAATAAATTCATTTATTTGTTTTATTTTGCTTCTTATAACTTTCAGAAAGACAATTTTAGAGGAAAAATACAACCTTAAAAATGATTTTAGGATTTTTAAACACATATACCTTTTTACCTTTTAAATTCCTTCCTCTTCTTTTTTGACAATTTAAATCAATGTTCAAGTACTTTTTTTTTTATTGTAAAGAATAATAAATACATTTTAATTTAATTCTTCATTTTAGCTTCTGTTTTTTCGACAAAGACTATTTGTGAAATATTGCTTCAAACTTATGATTAATATTCCCCCAAAAATATTCTGGCAATTCTAAAAAATCTTTAGAATCAAATTTAAATCTCATTTCAAAGTCTATTGAATTTCTTTTAAAATATTTGTACCTGGAAAATCTAGAAGAAATAATGATTTATCTTTGTTAGGAATATAGCTTCATCCAATTTGTTATATATTCTAACAAAGTGCAGATTGGATTTGAAACTATTTAAAACATGTCATCAAAATTCTAAAATTAATCTTCATCAGGAAAAATTACTAATGATGTTCCATAATTTATTTATTTTTTTTCAAAATGATTCAAATTAGATAGTTTTTCTCTTTTTTTCGGTTGAATTTTGAATTTTAAAGAGTCGAAATTGAAGATAAACTGTTTCAAATTTAATTTTTTTCCCTGTTTTTTCCTCTTTTAAACCAGTCAATTAAGTGTTTTTTTCATTATTTATTCTCTACAAAAAAAACTTCCGTAAAAGGAAAAAAATGTACGACGGAATGACGGACAGAAATACCCTTTTTTTTTTAATATATATAGATTTATTTATTAAAGGTCAATTGAGCAAATTGGCTATTTCTGGCAATTTATTTAAGTGTGTATCAAACTGGTAGCCCTTCGCATTAATCAGTACCCAAGAAGTAGCTCTTGCTTTCAAAAAGGTTGCTGACCCCTGATCTAAGTACACACCATGATGGAAAACACGGTTAAATTAGCGGTAAATTGAAAAATAAAGACTGGAAATGACTACCAAAACAAAGTATTTTCTGCTAATAAACAACTGTGGAGAGGCGTGGCCTGCAGTCCTACAGCGAGGCAGGGCACACCGGAGCCCGGCCTAAAATGGCGGCGAGTAGGCGTGGCCGGCAGTCTTACAGCAAGGCAGGGCACACCGGGGATGGCGGCGAGGAGGCGTGAACGGCAAGCGAGGAGCGACGCCGCGATCGTGATCAAGTGTGCAGGTCGCCCACCTGGACACAATTAAATAATCCTCTCAGACTCTGTAAAAGGGCGACGGACGGAAAACGTGGGAGGGAGAAACGTAGAAAGGAGACGGACCCAACAGGAGGTGGATGCAGAACGAGAGCGACGGAAAACGAGAGCAAAAGGGAAACGACGACGTGCTGCTGAAAAGCAAACGGCGGAGCGAGCAGAAGAAGGAGGCGCAGCTGAATAGCGACCCGACCAGAGACGGCGTCTTTATTGAATGAATAAAGACGTCTAAACCTGCCCGCAGCTATGTCATTCCTTGGAGGGCCTTGGAACCCTGACAGTTCCAGGCTGTCACAACGACTAGGAACTCGGAAATTCCCACTCCTTGGTACGCGTGACAAATGAGTGGCGGGCCAGCAGTTTCCCGCCTGAGCCTTCAGTGATTACCTCTCAAAATACAATCATTGATGTCGCCTTATTATCATTGCTGGAGAAATACTAGACAGAAACTGTCAGAATAATTGTGTCTAAGTTACCACAAAACTTTGTGTTGCCGTGAGTTCCCGGCGAGAGGACAAAAGCAATCTTTGAAATTACCAAACAAAACGCTTACAAAACTCCACTGTGTAGGATGGGAAGCAACATGGTGTTCTGTTTCTTTGATGTATTGTAATCAACAGAAAGATATTTCTTGACCCGAGATCAACAAAGCAAAGAGGACTCCTCTCCAGGGACCTCATCTTTGAACTGTTTTACGACCTTTTCTTTGAACTGATGTAATCAAAGACAATGGCTGTTTACGACCACCTTGCCTTAGAAACTGCCCTGTAATCAGAGAAAGTCCAAATAGAAGAGGAGGCATGCAATCTTTTGTCAGAGCAGGATGGAGAATGTACAAGAGTACAGTCCAGACGTCTCTCCTCAATTGAGCCGAATTTATAATTCCTTGCTTTTTGTCTTGTTTAATAGATGTCATCATTGTTTGAACCTGACAGAAACACATTTACTTTATAGTTAAAACTTAGACTTGGACAAACTTTATTGATCCACAAGGGGAAATTGTTCCTCATAGTAGCTGAGTTACAAAGGATGGAAAGGATAAATGCACACAAGGGCACAAAAATCAAGGGCATAATACCAAAGGTTTAAAGTAGACAAAAAATGTACCATAGTAGCAATATAAAATATATGTGTGTGTGTGTGTGTGTGTGTGTGTGTGTGTGTGTGTGTGTGTGTGTGTGTGTGTGTGTGTGTGTGTGTGTGTGTGTGTGTGTGTGTAAAAACACGATCCGGGATCATGACAGATTTGACTTGACACTGTCCAGACGCTTATTGCAATGGTCTAGCTTGTGTGCAATTGTATGCTTAGCTGTCGTGTAGCTGCTAGTTCTTTGTAGCACGGTGGCTGTCAGAATAACTGCATCTAAGTTATCACAAAACTTTGAGTTTCATTGAGTTCCCGGCAAGAGGACAAAAGCGACTGTTTCTGTTAACAGTTGTGTAACCAAAGGCAATGGCTGTTTACCACCCATGTCCCTGAAAAACAGCTGTTGCCATGTAATCAGAGGAAGTCCAAATAGAAGAGGAGGCGTGCAATCTTTTGTCAAAGCATGCTGCAGACTGTAGAAGAGTACAGCCCAAACGTTTCTCCTCAAATTGAGCCAAAGTCAATTCTGTCTCCATTTAATTCCTTGCTGCTTGTCTTGTTTAATAAAGTCATCAGTGTTTGAACCTGACAGTAACCTACCGTGTTTACATTTTGTATCCGACCTGACTCAAAGACCAAGCTTGTGTAGGACAGTTTAAATGTTGAGCCGATAATCCGTTCAATGCTGCTGGGACCGGGTGGGGACCGCTTATAGTAACAACCAGTCAGTGGTACAAAATGGAATGAAGACGTGATAAACATCAGTCACTGTCCATCACGCTGGTTGACAGTCATTAACTGATGTCTGCTGATGGCATTTACCATTCATCTTCAATCATCTCTGCGCTTGCACCGCGACTGAAGGTTGAATATTGAAAGAAATATGAATGTTCTGTGAGAGTTTCTCTTCACTCCGAACAAACTCTCCACATCAGCTCTCCTCCGATTGAACGATGTCCAAACATGTCGTCCGGCAGGCAGAGACTCCCCGCCAAGAACGTCTACTACTACCGCTGCCCGGACCACCGCCGCAACTACGTCATGTCCTTCGCCTTCTGCTTCGACCGAGAGGACGACGTGTACCAGCTGGCCTACTGCTACCCTTACACCTACTCCCGGCTGCAGCACTACCTGGCCGGCCTGGAGCGCAGGAAGCTTCCCTACCTGCAGAGGGAGCAGCTGGGCCTCAGCGTGGTGAGTGCAGGGCTCTGGAGGTCAAGGAGGAGGATTAAGGCCTCCAGTGGGTGTTTGTCCAAGGTGTGCTGAGAATACGCAGAGCCGGATCAGTAACTCCAGCCTCTCGCCTTGTATCGCTGGCAATGTCGCCCACTCCCCCCCCCCCCCCCCCCCAAGCCCGCGGCGTGCGGCAGCTAGTGTATCACACGCGTCGCCGCCGCTGGCGTCTGCGCTTATCAAATAATTGTGGGGGAAAAACTCATTAGAAATGCTTGAGAGATTACGACTTTTGCCTCTGTCCTCCTAACATTTGTCAAGGAAGGCTTGCCTCGGTGGGGGCGGCAGGGGTTGGGGGACCATGAAAGTAGCCCCCCCCCCCCCCCCCCCCCATTTGTAAGGCTGGCCTGACTGTAAAATGCAGATAAGACCCTGAAGTTTCCCAAGCATAACATAGTTAATGATCCAGTGTGGCCGACTCCTACAGGTCGATACAGACTTTAAACCTATGATTGTGTTCTTTTTCTTTCATAAAACCGGAAGGATGCAAGGCACAGGACACAATATTAGGTACACTAGACAAGCACAATAAAGTAGTGTCATGAAACTATTATTAGCTGTAATGGAAGTAACAGGGTTAGTTTGCAAATAAAATATATATGTACAATATGTATATATATTACAGTATGTGCAGGGATTTATATATATATATATATATATATATATATATATATATATATATATATATATATATATATATATGTAGGTGTGGGAAAAATCACAAGACTACTTCATCTCTACAGATCTGTTTCATGAGGGGTTCCCTCAATCATCAGGAGATTTTAATGGAAGCATTCACATAGAATGGTTTATATAGAGCACAGAGTGGGTGGGTACAGGCAGGCGTAGGGTGTGGTGATTGGCTCATGTGTTTCCGTCTGTGGCGGCATGTTGAAATGATTTCACTGCGCTTGTTGAGGGATGATAGATCTGGATGATATATAATAAACAGTTTCTCTTTTAAGCATAGGTTGCATCTTTTATTACCACTGTTGTAAGGTGTGCTGGATGCAACAACTTGCCATGTTATTAAATATTCAACATTATTGTCTTTGAGGTTCCAAATGTGTTTGCTGAGTTCTGTAGAATTACGCAAAGTCTGGTTTCTAAAGGAGGCGTTGTGATTATTCCATCTTGTTTTGAACGCTCCTTCGGTTAATCCTACGTACGTGTCGGATGTGTTAATGTCCTTGCGTATTACCTTTGCTTGGTAAACGACTGATGTCTGTAAGCACCCTCCGTTGAGAGGGCAATCAGGTTTCTTGCGACAGTTACATTCCTTATTGGTTTCAGAGTCGTTTAGTCTGGGGGTAGGCAGTCCTTTTGCAATTGCTTTGTTGTGGTTTGAATATATATATATATATATATATATATATATATATATATATATATATATATATATATAGTCGAGGTTTATGTGGTTTATCTGTTATACTGTGTTCAATACCGGGGTAGAGCGGAATATAAACCCAGAGGCTATATCATCCCTACAAACCTGCGACACAGGTAATTTTATATTTTATTTCTATTTCATATATATTGTTATAAATACTGTGGTCTCCTCTTACCTTTGCAAGCATGCTGTGGTCTCCTCTTACCTTTGCAAGCATGCTGTGGTCTCCTCTTACCTTTGGAAGCATGCTGTGGTCTCCTCTTACCTTTGGAAGCATACTGTGGTCTCCTCTTACCTTTGCAAGCATACTGTGGTCTCCTCTTACCTTTGCAAGCATGCTGTGGTCTCCTCTTACCTTTGCAAGCATACTGTGGTCTCCTCTTACCTTTGCAAGCATGCTGTGGTCTCCTCTTACCTTTGCAAGCATACTGTGGTCTCCTCTTACCTTTGGAAGCATACTGTGGTCTCCTCTTACCTTTGGAAGCATACTGTGGTCTCCTCTTACCTTTGCAAGCATGCTGTGGTCTCCTCTTACCTTTGCAAGCATGCTGTGGTCTCCTCTTACCTTTGCAAGCATGCTGTGGTCTCCTCTTACCTTTGCAAGCATACTGTGGTCTCCTCTTACCTTTGGAAGCATACTGTGGTCTCCTCTTACCTTTGCAAGCATGCTGTGGTCTCCTCTTACCTTTGCAAGCATACTGTGGTCTCCTCTTACCTTTGCAAGCATACTGTGGTCTCCTCTTACCTTTGGAAGCATACTGTGGTCTCCTCTTACCTTTGCAAGCATACTGTGGTCTCCTCTTACCTTTGCAAGCATGCTGTGGTCTCCTCTTACCTTTGCAAGCATACTGTGGTCTCCTCTTACCTTTGGAAGCATACTGTGGTCTCCTCTTACCTTTGCAAGCATACTGTGGTCTCCTCTTACCTTTGCAAGCATACTGTGGTCTCCTCTTACCTTTGTAAGCATACTGTGGTCTCCTCTTACCTTTGCAAGCATGCTGTGGTCTCCTCTTACCTTTGCAAGCATACTGTGGTCTCCTCTTACCTTTGCAAGCATACTGTGGTCTCCTCTTACCTTTGGAAGCATACTGTGGTCTCCTCTTACCTTTGCAAGCATACTGTGGTCTCCTCTTACCTTTGCAAGCATACTGTGGTCTCCTCTTACCTTTGTAAGCATACTGTGGTCTCCTCTTACCTTTGCAAGCATGCTGTGGTCTCCTGTGCCGGGCGTCTGCTCATCAAAGCAATGAAGTGTTTCATTGTTTGTGCAAAGCTGCTCTGGCAGCCAAGATCAGGCGGCGGCATGGCCGCCCTTTCAGTTGCCTGCTTTGAGCGAGACGCAGCCGCCGCAGAGAGGAAGAAGAGACACGCCTGCTCGGACTGACTATTAGTATTCACAGTCATAGCCGCCTTTTATGGACGCAGTTTTCTCTTGATGTTGTGCGCTGGCAGACATCACATCTCTTTCCGCCTCCTCCCTCGCTACTATCTCACGCACATTTGCAAGTGCAAACCCTCACGCGGGTCAGGGGGCAAAGACGCGGGGGGGCGGGGGGGAGATCTTTGAGGCGTTCAAAGACAGACGACGCTGCGACTCGTTAGCGGGGACACGTTCACCTTCTAATGGCTTCACTTATCTCCTAAGGGTGCAAATAGGAGTCGGCGGCCATTAGCGTGGCCATTCTTCTCTGCTCAATGAATAATTTGCTCCCGCTAATGTTTCCCCACAAACATCTGCACAGACGGCGTCACCTTGTTTACTCGCAGCTCCGTTTATGCAAACTGAATTACGGCGTCTGTATCGCCAAGAAAAGACTTCATTTGACCAAAAGGGCAAAGAAATAGGATTCCGATCCAATTCCCAAGCATTGATTATCCATCACTTCCACCTCATTTCTGCGCTTTAATTGAGACAACAAATGCCGAGTGGATAACGACGCCGAGTTCTGGGAGCGTGGATGAAATATTCCGACAATAACCGGCTTTATGTGCGATGTTTGTCATGTGAGCCCGCCAACACGGGCGATGATGACGGATGGCGGCGCTCCGGCTTTATGATCCGGTGAAGCCTGAATGTTCATATCCAGAAATAAAAGCACACCTCGGCTAACTGCAGTCAAACGTCCATTAAAGTTGACGTATGACAGTCAGCGTGCGCATTAATGAGCCTTGGAAAACTTGTCAGAGTCTCGCTGTTGTGCCGTCATCACCCAGGAGCCTCGCATCCTGCCTCAGTGCGTCGACACATTCACCACTTTTGGGAGTTATTTCATTTCTTCAAGCATATTAAGCTAAATTAAGAATGGCCAAGCATAAATTGGCAACATTTTACAAGCTGACATTTATTAAACGTTGTCAAAAAGCATGTTGTTTCAACGCATTTGTTGGAAAATGCCAACAATATAATATTCAAATCAACATCAGAAGCCAACATTGATTCAATGTTGTCAGAAAACACGTTTCAACAAATTTGTGTTGTGGAATATTGCTTGGAAAACGACCAAAATTCAACGGTCACTTCAAAGTCACAACCCAACATTGATTCAATGTTGTCAAAAAGCATGTTGTTTCAACGTCGTATTTGTGTTGTGGAATATTGGTTGGAAAATGACCAAAATTCATTTGTCAAACCAACGTCAGAATCCGACATTTATTAAACGTCGTCAAAAAGCATGTTTTTTCAACGTATTTATTGTTTTGTACAATATTGGTTGGAAAATGACTAAAATTCAGTGGTCACATCGTCACAACCCGAGATTGATTCAACGTCGTCAAAAAACATGTTTTTACATATTTGTGTTGTGTAATATTGTTTGGGAAATGACCAAAATTCAATTGTCAAACCAACATCAGAACCTGACATTTATTAAACGTCGTCAAAAAGCATGTTGTTTCAACGTTGTATTTGTGTTGTGGAATATTGGTTGGAAAATTACCAAAATTCAATGGTCACATCAACGTCAGAACCTGACATTGATTCAACGTCGTCAAAAAACATGTTTTTACGGGTTTGTGTTGTGGAATATTGGTTGTGAAATGACCAAAATTCAATTGTCAAACCAACGTCAGAATCTGACATTTATTCAACGTTGTCAAAAAGCATGTTGTTTCAACGCATTTGTTGGAAAATGCCAAAAATATAATATTCAAATCAACATCAGAAGCCAACATTGATTCAATGTCGTCAGAAAACATGTTCCAACATATTTGTGTTGTGGAATATTGGTTGGAAAATGACCAAAATTCAATTGTCAAACCAACATCAGAATCTGACATTTATTAAACGTTGTCAAAAAGCATGTTGTTTCAACGCATTTGTTAGAATATGCCAAAAATATAATATTCAAATCAACATCAGAACCCAACATTGATTCAATGTTGTAAGAAAACACGTTTCAACGTATTTGTGTTGTGGAATATTGGTTGGAAAACGACCAAAATTCAATGGTCACATCGTCAGAATCTGATATTGATTCAACGTCGTCCAAAAACATGTTTTTACGTATTTGTGTTGTGGAATATTGGTTGGAAAATGACCAAAATTCAATTGTCAAACCAACGTCAGAATCCGACATTTATTAAACGTTGTCAAAAAGCATGTTGTTTCAACGCATTTGTTGGAATATGCCAAAAATATAATATTCAAATCAACATCAGAACCTAACATTGATTCAATGTCGTCAGAAAACATGTTTCAACATATTTGTGTTGTGGAACATTGCTTGAAAAACGACCAAAATTCAATGGTCACATCAACGTCAGAACCTGACATTGATTCAACGTCGTCAAAAAACATGTTTTTACGTATTTGTGTTGTGGAATATTGGTTGGAAAACGACCAAAATCCAACGGTCACTTCAAAGTCACAACCCAACATTGATTCAATGTTGTCAAAAAGCATGTTGTTTCAACGTTGTGTTTGTGTTGTGGAATATTGGTTGGAAAACGACCAAAATTCAATGGTCACATCGTCACAACCCGACATTGATTCAACCTCGTCCAAAAACATGTTTTTACGTATTTGTGTTGTGGAATATTGGTTGGGGAATGACCAAAATTCAATTGCCAAACCAACGTCAGAATCCGACATTTATTAAACGTCGTCAAAAAGCATGTTTTTTCAACTTATTTATTGTTTTGTACAATATTTGTTGGAAAATGACTAAAATTCAGTGGTCACATCGTCACAACCCGACATTGATTCAACGTTGTCAGACAACATGTTTTTACGTATTTGTGTTGTGGAATATTGTTTGGGAAATGACCAAAATTCAATTGTCAAACCAACATCAGAACCTGACATTTATTAAACGTCGTCAAAAAGCATGTTGTTTCAACGTTGTATTTATGTTGTGGAATATTGGTTGGAAAATGACTAAAATTCAATGGTCACATCAACGTCAGAATCTGACATTGATTCAACGTCGTCAAAAAACATGTTTTTACGTATTTGTGTTGTGGAATATTGGTTGTGAAATGACCAAAATTTAATTGTCAAACCAACGTCAGAATCTGACATTTATTAAACGTTGTCAACAAGCATGTTGTTTCAACGCATTTGTTGGAATATGCCAAAAATATAATATTCAAATCAACATCAGAAGCCAACATTGATTCAATGTCGTCAGAAAACACGTTTCAACGTATTTGTGTTGTGGAATATTGCTTGGAAAACGACCAAAATCCAACTGTCAAACCAACGTCAGAACCTGACATTGATTCAACATCGTCAAAAGTGTGTTGTTTCAACATATTTTTGTTGTAGAATATTGGTTAGAAAATGGCCAAAATTCAGTGGTCAAATCAACGTCACAACCCGACATTGATTCAACGTTGTCAGACAACATGTTTTTACATATTTGTGTTGTGGAATATTGGTTGGGGAATGACCAAAATTCAATGGTCAAATCAACGTCTGAACCCGACATTTAGTAAACGTTGTCAACAAGCAATTGTTTGAACGTTGTATTTGTGTTGTGGAATATTGGTTGGAAAACGACCAAAATTCAATGGTCACATCGTCTGAACCCGACATTGATTCAACGTTGTCAGAAAACCTGTTTTTACTTATTTGTTTTGTGGAATATTGGTTGGGAAATTAACAAAATTCAATTGTCAAATCAACGTCTGAACCTGACATTGAATAAACGTTGTCAAAAAGCATGTTTTTTCAACGTATTTATTGTGTTGTACAATATTGGTTGGAAAATGACTAAAATTCAGAGGTCACATCAACGTCACAACCCGACATCGATTCAATGTTGTCAGACAACATGTTTTTACGTATTTGTGTTGTTGAATATTGGTTGGAAAATGACCAAAATTCAATGGTCACATCAACGTCAGAATCTGACATTGATTCAACGTCGTCCAAAAAGCATGTTTTTACGTATTTGTGTTGTGCAATATTGGTTGTGAAATGACCAAAATTCAATGGTCACATCAACGTCTGAACCCGACATTGATTCAACGTTGTCAAAAAGCATGTTGTTTCAACGCATTTGTTAGAATATGGCAAAAATATGATATTCAAATCAACATCAGAACCCAACATTGATTCAATGTCGTCAGAAAACACGTTTCAACGTATTTGTGTTGTGGAATATTGCTTGGAAAATGACCAAAATTCAATGGTCACATCAACGTCAGAACCTGACATTGATTCAACATCGTCAAAAGTATGTTGTTTCAACATATTTTTGTTGTAGAATATTGGTTAGAAAATGGCCAAAATTCAGTGGTCAAATCAACGTCACAACCCGACATTGATTCAACGTTGTCAGACAACATGTTTTTACATATTTGTGTTGTTGAATATTGGTTGGAAAATGACCAAAATTCAATGGTCACATCAACGTCAGAATCTGACATTGATTCAACGTCGTCAGAAAGCATGTTGTTTCAACCTTGTATTTGTGTCGTAAAATATTGCCTGGAAAACGACCAAAATTCAAAGGTCACATCAAAGTCAGAAGCCGACATTTATTAAACGTCGTCAAAAACATGTTTCAACATATTTGTGTTGTACAATATTGGTTGGGAATTGACCACAATTGAACGGTCACATCATCGTCAGAAACCGACATTGATTCAACGTTGTCAAAAACGACCTACTCAGTGGTTTAGTGGTTGGAGTGCCCGACCTGAGATGGGTAGGTCATGAGTTCAAATCCCGGCCGAGTCATACCAAAGACTATAAAAATGGGAGCCATTACCTCCCTTCTTAGCACTCAGCATCAAGGGTTGGAATTGGGGGTTAAATTACCCAAAATGATTCCCGGGTGTGACCACCGCTGCTGCTCACTGCTCCCCTCACCTCCCAGGGGGTGATCAAGTGTGATGGGTCAAATGCAGAGAATAATGTTGCCACACTTAGTGTGTGTGTGTGACAATCATTGCTACTTTAACTACTTTGAAAAGCATACTTTACACGTGTAAGTAACATTTAACTGTAATTATTTGTTTGCATTGTCCAATGTTCTGTTTCAGACTGCAACATTCTTCAATTCATATTACATGTGACTAGCTTGTGTGATATTGTGTGCTTGGCTGTTGCGTAGCTGCAAGCTCCAAGCGTAATGGCAAATAATCAAAAACCGAACAATCCTGGGGTGCAAGCGTTCATAGAGTCGTCACCGACTGATGATAAGCCTACGATATCGGAGATTTTAGACGCAAGCAAATCTAATCCAATACTTGTTTTTTGCTGATATCGAACCGATACGCGATACTGGTATCACCTCTTATAGAAGTTATACTTAGATGAGCATCGCTGATGAATAATTGACTGTAAAGGTGGATCTCGTGTGAGAGGAAGAGGCAGGGTGTTGTTTTTTTCCCATTGCGGCCTGCTGGAAATGATGGAAAGTGTTCAAGTTCAGTTCAGTTTCAGCTTATTTGGAAAATGCATACGACACAATGGAGGGCATCACACATTTCCAGTTGTTTTGTTGCAGTTGACCTTCATGTTTGTGTCAAATGTTTGTTGACCTTCATGTGTGTATCGAATGTTTGTTGACCTTCATGTGTGTGTCGAATGCTTGTTGACCTTCATGTGTGTGTCGAATGTTTGTTGACCTTCATGTGTGTGTCGAATGTTTGTTGACCTTCATGTGTGTGTCGACTGTTTGTTGACCTTCATGTGTGTGTCAAATGTTTGTTGACCTTCATGTGAGTGTGTCGAATGTTTGTTGACCTTCATGTGTGTGTCGAATGTTTGTTGACCTTCATGTGTGTGTCGAATGTTTGTTGACCTTCATGTGTGTGTCGAATGTTTGTTGACCTTCATGTGTGTGTCGAATGTTTGCTGACCTTCATGTGTGTGTCGAATGATTGTTGACCTTCATGTGTGTGTCGAATGTTTGTTGACCTTCATGTATGTGTGTCGAATGTTTGTTGACCTTCATGTGTGTGTGTCGAATGTTTGTTGACCTTCATGTGAGTGTGTCGAATGTTTGTTGACCTTCATGTGTGTGTCGAATGTTTGTTGACCTTCATGTGTGTGTCGAATGTTTGTTGACCTTCATGTGTGTGTCAAATGTTTGTTGACCTTCATGTGTGTGTCGAATGTTTGTTGACCTTCATGTGTATGTGTCGAATGTTTGTTGACCTTCATGTGTGTGTGTCGAATGTTTGTTGACCTTCATGTGTGTGTCGACTGTTTGTTGACCTTCATGTGTGTGTCAAATGTTTGTTGACCTTCATGTGTTTGTCAAATGTTTGTTGACCTTCATGTGTGTGTGTCGAATGTTTGTTGACCTTCATGTGAGTGTCGAATGTTTGTTGACCTTCATGTGAGTGTCGAATGTTTGTTGACCTTCATGTGTGTGTGTCGAATGTTTGTTGACCTTCATGTGTGTGTCGAATGTTTGTTGACCTTCATGTGTGTGTCGAATGTTTGTTGACCTTCATGTGTGTGTCGACTGTTTGTTGACCTTCATGTGTGTGTCGAATGTTTGTTGACCTTCATGTGTGTGTGTCGAATGTTTGTTGACCTTCATGTGTGTGTGTCGAATGTTTGTTGACCTTCATGTGTGTGTCGAATGTTTGTTGACCTTCATGTGTGTGTCGAATGTTTGTTGACCTTCATGTGTGTGTGTCGAATGTTTGTTGACCTTCATGTGTGTGTCGAATGTTTGTTGACCTTCATGTGTGTGTCGAATGTTTGTTGACCTTCATGTGTGTGTCGAATGTTTGTTGACCTTCATGTGTGTGTCGAATGTTTGTTGACCTTCATGTGTGTGTCGAATGATTGTTGACCTTCATGTGTGTGTCGAATGTTTGTTGACCTTCATGTGTGTGTCGAATGTTTGTTGACCTTCATGTATGTGTGTCGAATGTTTGTTGACCTTCATGTGTGTGTGTCGAATGTTTGTTGACCTTCATGTGTGTGTCGAATGTTTGTTGACCTTCATGTGTGTGTCGAATGTTTGTTGACCTTCATGTGTGTGTCAAATGTTTGTTGACCTTCATGTGTGTGTCGAATGTTTGTTGACCTTCATGTGTATGTGTCGAATGTTTGTTGACCTTCATGTGTGTGTCGAATGTTTGTTGACCTTCATGTGTGTGTCGAATGTTTGTTGACCTTCATGTGTGTGTGGCGACTGTTTTTTGACCTTCATGTGTGTGTCAAATATTTGTTGACCTTCAGGTGTGTGTCGACTGTTTGTTGACCTTCATGTGTGTGTCGAATGTTTGTTGACCTTCATGTGTGTGTCAAATGTTTATTGACCTTCATGTGTGTGTCAAATGTTTGTTGACCTTCATGTGTGTGTCGAATGTTTGTTGACCTTCATGTGTATGTGTCGAATGTTTGTTGACCTTCATGTGTGTGTCGAATGTTTGTTGACCTTCATGTGTGTGTCGAATGTTTGTTGACCTTCATGTGTGTGTCGAATGTTTGTTGACCTTCATGTGTGTGTCTAATGTTTGTTGACCTTCATGTGTGTGTCAAATGTTTGTTGACCTTCATGTGTGTGTGTCGAATGCTTGTTGACCTTCATGTGAGTGTCGAATGTTTGTTGACCTTCATGTGAGTTTCGAATGTTTGTTGACCTTCATGTGTGTGTCGAATGTTTGTTGACCTTCATGTGTGTGTCGAATGTTTGTTGACCTTCATGTGTATGTGTCGAATGTTTGTTGACCTTCATGTGTGTGTGTCGAATGTTTGTTGACCTTCATGTGTGTGTCGACTGTTTGTTGACCTTCATGTGTGTGTCAAATGTTTGTTGACCTTCATGTGTTTGTCAAATGTTTGTTGACCTTCATGTGTGTGTGTCGAATGTTTGTTGACCTTCATGTGAGTGTCGAATGTTTGTTGACCTTCATGTGAGTGTCGAATGTTTGTTGACCTTCATGTGTGTGTGTCGAATGTTTGTTGACCTTCATGTGTGTGTCGAATGTTTGTTGACCTTCATGTGTGTGTCGAATGTTTGTTGACCTTCATGTGTGTGTCGACTGTTTGTTGACCTTCATGTGTGTGTCGAATGTTTGTTGACCTTCATGTGTGTGTGTCGAATGTTTGTTGACCTTCATGTGTGTGTGTCGAATGTTTGTTGACCTTCATGTGTGTGTCGAATGTTTGTTGACCTTCATGTGTGTGTCGAATGTTTGTTGACCTTCATGTGTGTGTGTCGAATGTTTGTTGACCTTCATGTGTGTGTCGAATGTTTGTTGACCTTCATGTGTGTGTCGAATGTTTGTTGACCTTCATGTGTGTGTCGAATGTTTGTTGACCTTCATGTGTGTGTCGAATGTTTGTTGACCTTCATGTGTGTGTCGAATGATTGTTGACCTTCATGTGTGTGTCGAATGTTTGTTGACCTTCATGTGTGTGTCGAATGTTTGTTGACCTTCATGTATGTGTGTCGAATGTTTGTTGACCTTCATGTGTGTGTGTCGAATGTTTGTTGACCTTCATGTGTGTGTCGAATGTTTGTTGACCTTCATGTGTGTGTCGAATGTTTGTTGACCTTCATGTGTGTGTCAAATGTTTGTTGACCTTCATGTGTGTGTCGAATGTTTGTTGACCTTCATGTGTATGTGTCGAATGTTTGTTGACCTTCATGTGTGTGTCGAATGTTTGTTGACCTTCATGTGTGTGTCGAATGTTTGTTGACCTTCATGTGTGTGTGGCGACTGTTTTTTGACCTTCATGTGTGTGTCAAATATTTGTTGACCTTCAGGTGTGTGTCGACTGTTTGTTGACCTTCATGTGTGTGTCGAATGTTTGTTGACCTTCATGTGTGTGTCAAATGTTTATTGACCTTCATGTGTGTGTCAAATGTTTGTTGACCTTCATGTGTGTGTCGAATGTTTGTTGACCTTCATGTGTATGTGTCGAATGTTTGTTGACCTTCATGTGTGTGTCGAATGTTTGTTGACCTTCATGTGTGTGTCGAATGTTTGTTGACCTTCATGTGTGTGTCGAATGTTTGTTGACCTTCATGTGTGTGTCTAATGTTTGTTGACCTTCATGTGTGTGTCAAATGTTTGTTGACCTTCATGTGTGTGTGTCGAATGCTTGTTGACCTTCATGTGAGTGTCGAATGTTTGTTGACCTTCATGTGAGTTTCGAATGTTTGTTGACCTTCATGTGTGTGTCGAATGTTTGTTGACCTTCATGTGTGTGTCGAATGTTTGTTGACCTTCATGTGTGTGTCGAATGTTTGTTGACCTTCATGTGTGTGTCGAATGTTTGTTGACCTTCATGTGTGTGTCGAATGTTTGTTGACCTTCATGTGTGTGTCGAATGTTTGTTGACCTCCATGTATGTGTCGAATATTTGTTGACCTCCATGTGTGTGTCGAATGTTTGTTGACCTTCATGTGTGTGTCGAATGTTTGTTGACCTTCATGTGTGTGTCGAATGTTTGTTGACCTTCATGTGTGTGTCGAATGTTTGTTGACCTCCATGTGTGTGTCGAATGTTTGTTGACCTTCATGTGTGTGTCGAATGTTTGTTGACCTTCATGTGTGTGTTGAATGTTTGTTGACCTTCATGTGTGTGTCGAATGTTTGTTGACCTACATGTGTGTGTCGAATGTTTGTTTACCTCAATGTGTGTGTCGAAAGTTTGTTGACCTTCATGTGTGTGTGTCGAATGTTTGTTGACCTCCATGTGTGTGTCGAATGTTTGTTGACCTTCATGTGTGTGTGTCGAATGTTTGTTGACCTTCATGTGTGTGTCGAATGTTTGTTGACCTCCATGTGTGTGTCGACTGTTTGTTGACCTTCATGTGTGTTTCGACTGTTTGTTGACCTTCGTGTGTGTCAAATGTTTGTTGACCTTCATGTGTGTGTGTCGAATGTTTGTTGACCTTCATGTGTGTGTCGAATGTTTGTTGACCTTCATGTGTGTGTGTCGAATGTTTGTTGACTTTCATGTGAGTGTCGAATGTTTGTTGACCTTCATGTGTGTGTCGAATGTTTGTTGACCTTCATGTGTGTGTCAAATGTTTGTTGACCTTCATGTGTGTGTCGAATGTTCGTTGACCTTCATGTGTGTGTGTCGAATGTTTGTTGACCTTCGTGTGTGTGTCGAATGTTTGTTGACCTTCATGTGTGTGTCGAATGTTTGTTGACCTTCATGTGTGTGTCGAATGTTTGTTGACCTTCATGTGTGTGTCGAATGTTTGTTGACCTTCATGTGTGTGTCGAATGTTTGTTGACCTTCATGTGTGTGTTGAATGTTTGTTGACCTTCATGTGTGTGTCGAATGTTTGTTGACCTTCATGTGTGTGTCGAATGTTTGTTGACCTTCATGTGTGTGTGTCGAATGTTTGTTGACCTCCATGTGTGTGTCGAATGTTTGTTGACCTTCATGTGTGTGTGTCGAATGTTTGTTGACCTTCATGTGTGTGTCGAATGTTTGTTGACCTCCATGTGTGTGTCGACTGTTTGTTGACCTTCATGTGTGTTTCGACTGTTTGTTGACCTTCATGTGTGTGTCAAATGTTTGTTGACCTTCATGTGTGTGTCGAATGTTTGTTGACCTTCATGTATGTGTGTCGAATGTTTGTTGACCTTCATGTGTGTGTCGAATGTTTGTTGACCTCCATGTGTGTGTCGACTGTTTGTTGACCTTCATGTGTGTTTCGACTGTTTGTTGACCTTCATGTGTGTGTCAAATGTTTGTTGACCTTCATGTGTGTGTCGAATGTTTGTTGACCTTCATGTGTGTGTGTCGAATGTTTGTTGACCTTCATGTGTGTGTCGAATGTTTGTTGACCTTCATGTGTGTGTTGAATGTTTGTTGACCTTCATGTGTGTGTCGAATGTTTGTTGACCTTCATGTGTGTGTCGAATGTTTGTTGACCTTCATGTGTGTGTCGAATGTTTGTTGACCTTCATGTGTGTGTTGAATGTTTGTTGACCTTCATGTGTGTGTCGAATGTTTGTTGACCTTCATGTGTGTGTCGAATGTTTGTTGACCTTCATGTGTGTGTGTCGAATGTTTGTTGACCTCCATGTGTGTGTTGAATGTTTGTTGACCTTCATGTGTGTGTCGAATGTTTGTTGACCTTCATGTGTGTGTCGAATGTTTGTTGACCTTCATGTGTGTGTCGAATGTTTGTTGACCTTCATGTGTGTGTTGAATGTTTGTTGACCTTCATGTGTGTGTCGAATGTTTGTTGACCTTCATGTGTGTGTCGAATGTTTGTTGACCTTCATGTGTGTGTCGAATGTTTGTTGACCTTCATGTGTGTGTGTCGAATGTTTGTTGACCTTCATGTGTGTGTCGAATGTTTGTTGACCTCCATGTGTGTGTCGACTGTTTGTTGACCTTCATGTGTGTTTCGACTGTTTGTTGACCTTCATGTGTGTGTCAAATGTTTGTTGACCTTCATGTGTGTGTCGAATGTTTGTTGACCTTCATGTATGTGTGTCGAATGTTTGTTGACCTTCATGTGTGTGTCGAATGTTTGTTGACCTCCATGTGTGTGTCGACTGTTTGTTGACCTTCATGTGTGTTTCGACTGTTTGTTGACCTTCATGTGTGTGTCAAATGTTTGTTGACCTTCATGTGTGTGTCGAATGTTTGTTGACCTTCATGTGTGTGTGTCGAATGTTTGTTGACCTTCATGTGTGTGTCGAATGTTTGTTGACCTTCATGTGTGTGTTTCGAATGTTTGTTGACCTTCATGTGTGTGTGTTGAATGTTTGTTGACCTTCATGTGTGTGTGTTGAATGTTTGTTGACCTCCATGTGTGTGTCGAATGTTTGTTGACCTTCATGTGTGTGTGTCGAATGTTTGTTGACCTTCATGTGAGTGTCAAATGTTTGTTGACCTTCATGTGAGTGTCGAATGTTTGTTGACCTTCATGTGTGTGTCGAATGTTTTTTGACCTTCATGTGTGTGTCGAATGTTTGTTGACCTTCATGTGTGTGTGTCGAATGTTTGTTGACCTTCATGTGTGTGTGTCGAATGTTTGTTGACCTCCATGTGTGTGTCGAATGTTTGTTGACCTTCATGTGTGTGTTGAATGTTTGTTGACCTTCATGTGTGTGTCGAATGTTTGTTGACCTTCATGTGTGTGTCGAATGTTTGTTGACCTTCATGTGTGTGTGTCGAATGTTTGTTGACCTCCATGTGTGTGTTGAATGTTTGTTGACCTTCATGTGTGTGTCGAATGTTTGTTGACCTTCATGTGTGTGTCGAATGTTTGTTGACCTTCATGTGTGTGTCGAATGTTTGTTGACCTTCATGTGTGTGTTGAATGTTTGTTGACCTTCATGTGTGTGTCGAATGTTTGTTGACCTTCATGTGTGTGTCGAATGTTTGTTGACCTTCATGTGTGTGTCGAATGTTTGTTGACCTTCATGTGTGTGTGTCGAATGTTTGTTGACCTTCATGTGTGTGTCGAATGTTTGTTGACCTCCATGTGTGTGTCGACTGTTTGTTGACCTTCATGTGTGTTTCGACTGTTTGTTGACCTTCATGTGTGTGTCAAATGTTTGTTGACCTTCATGTGTGTGTCGAATGTTTGTTGACCTTCATGTATGTGTGTCGAATGTTTGTTGACCTTCATGTGTGTGTCGAATGTTTGTTGACCTCCATGTGTGTGTCGACTGTTTGTTGACCTTCATGTGTGTTTCGACTGTTTGTTGACCTTCATGTGTGTGTCAAATGTTTGTTGACCTTCATGTGTGTGTCGAATGTTTGTTGACCTTCATGTGTGTGTGTCGAATGTTTGTTGACCTTCATGTGTGTGTCGAATGTTTGTTGACCTTCATGTGTGTGTTTCGAATGTTTGTTGACCTTCATGTGTGTGTGTTGAATGTTTGTTGACCTTCATGTGTGTGTGTTGAATGTTTGTTGACCTCCATGTGTGTGTCGAATGTTTGTTGACCTTCATGTGTGTGTGTCGAATGTTTGTTGACCTTCATGTGAGTGTCAAATGTTTGTTGACCTTCATGTGAGTGTCGAATGTTTGTTGACCTTCATGTGTGTGTCGAATGTTTTTTGACCTTCATGTGTGTGTCGAATGTTTGTTGACCTTCATGTGTGTGTGTCGAATGTTTGTTGACCTTCATGTGTGTGTGTCGAATGTTTGTTGACCTCCATGTGTGTGTCGAATGTTTGTTGACCTCCATGTGTGTGTCGCGCACGCCACATCCTCTCCATTGTTAGTTTGTTCAAATGCAGAGGAAACAGCAACAAAATATGTTTCACATCCTCCCGGTGGAAATGTTTTGTTTGGTTTTTTGTAGTCCTTTGCACGGTTCCTCCGCTCACATCCGTCTGAAGACTTCCTTTTGCCGTCGCCCTGACAACGTCCGCCTGGTCCTCCTCGTCCCCCTGAGGCGTCCTCACAGACCGCCACTGAACCTACTCAAAGACCAACAAAACAAAAAAATTTATTCAAAGTTTTTTCTGTATTTCGGGGCAAGAAGTTAAAACTTAGTTTTTTTTGCCCATCCGGCTTTTCTTTTTATGGATTATCTGCGCTCAGAAGTGTCAGCCAGCATGAATTGTCGCTCCGTTGGCCGGCCGGCGAAGAGCAAGGCCGTGACGTTATGTGTCACCTGTGACTTTACCTGCACGCAGCAGATGGTGTGTGTGGGAGGTCAGCACGCAGGCTTGAAGGTGTGTGACCTGCAGGCCACTTTAAACCTCAACAACACGCAGGCTTGAAGGTGTGTGACCTGCAGGCCGCTTTAAACCTCAACAACACGCAGGCTTGAAGGTGTGTGACCTGCAGGCCGCCTTAAACCTCAACAACACGCAGGCTTGAAGGTGTGTGACCTGCAGGCCGATTTAAACCTCAACAACACGCAGGCTTGAAGGTGTGTGACCTGCAGGCCGCTTTAAACCTCAACAACACGCAGGCTTGAAGGTGTGTGACCTGCAGGCCGCTTGAAAAACCTCAACAACACGCAGGCTTGAAGGTGTGTGACCTGCAGGCCGCTTTAAACCTCAACAACACGCAGGCTTGAAGGTGTGTGACCTGCAGGCCGCTTTAAACCTCAACAACACGCAGGCTTGAAGGTGTGTGACCTGCAGGCCGCTTTAAACCTCAACAACACGCAGGCTTGAAGGTGTGTGACCTGCAGGCCGATTTAAACCTCAACAACACGCAGGCTTGAAGGTGTGTGACCTGCAGGCCACTTTAAACCTCAACAACACGCAGGCTTGAAGGTGTGTGACCTGCAGGCCGCTTTAAACCTCAACAAGTGCTCATGAGAGTCACGTTGCCTTCACTTCACACAAACACAGGACGGGAAGAACAGAAGCACTTTGGCTTAAAGGGGAACATTATCAGCAGACCTATGTAAGCGCCAATATATACCTTGATGGTGCAGGAAAAGACCTTTTTTTTTTTTAACCGATTTCCAAAGACCGGGGTGGTGGTCCCTCTCTTTAAGAAGGGGGACCGGAGGGTGTGTTCCAACTATGGTGGGATCACACTCCTCAGCCTACCCGGTAAGGTTTATTCAGGTGTACTGGAGAGGAGGCTACGTCGGATAGTCCAACCTCGGATTCAGGAGGAACAGTGTGGTTTTGGTCCTGGTCGTGGAACTGTGGACCAGCTCTATACTCTGGGCAGGGTTCTTGAGGGTGCATGGGAGTTTGCCCAACCAGTCTACATGTGCTTTGTGGACTTGGAGAAGGCATTGGACCGTGTCCCTCGGGAAGTCCTGTGGGGAGTGCTCAGAGAGTATGGGGTATCGGACTCTGATTGTGGCGGTCCACTTCCTGTTTGATCAGTGTCAGACCTTGGTCCAGTGTCGGACATGTTTCCAGTGAGGGTTGGACTCCGCCAAGGCTGTCCTTTGTCACCCATTCTGTTCAGAACTTTTATGGACAGAATTTCTAGGCGCAGTCAAGGCGTTGAGGGGTTCTGGTTTCGTAACCGCAGGATTAGGTCTCTGCTTTTTGCAGATGATGCGGTCCTGTTGGCTTCATCTGACCGGGATCTTCAGCTCTCACTGGATCGGTTCGCAGCCGAGTGTGAAGCGACCGGAATGAGGATCAGCACCTCCAAGTCCGAGTGATTTTATTGGCACATTTTTACAAAAGGTGGTTTGACTTTAGAGGCATATTTTTGCAAAATGTTTGACTTTAGAGGTATATTTTTACAAACTGTTGTTTGACTTCAAAGGCATATTTTTTGAAGCGGTTATTTGACTTCAGAGGCAAATTTTTATAAAAAGTTTTTTGACTTTAGAGGTATATTTTTTCCAAAAAATTGACTTTAAGGCATATTTTTGCCAAATGTTTGACTTTTGAGGCATATTTTTGAAATATGTTTTATTTTAAAGGCAATTTTTTTTACAAAATGTGGTTTGACTTTAGAGGTATATTTTTGCAAAATTTAGTTTGACTTTAGAGGTATATTTTTTCAAGATGTTTGACTTTAGAGGCATGTTTTTGCCAAATGTTTGACTTTAGAGGCATTATTTTGAAATATGTTTTATTTTAAAGGCAATTTTTTTAGAAAAGGTGGTTTGACTTGAGAGGTATATTTTTGCAAAATGTTTAACTTTAGAGGCAAATTTTTACAAAATTTAGTTTGACTTTAGAGGTATATTTTTGCAAAATGTTTGACTTTAGAGGCATTTTTTGCAAAATGTTTAACTTTAGAGGCAAATTTTTACAAAATTTAGTTTGACTTTAGAGGTATATTTTTTCAAAATGTTTGACTTTAGAGTCATATTTTTGCAAATCTGTTTTGCAAATCCTTTTCAACTTATATTTATTTGAATAGACTGCAAAGACAAGATATTTAACGTTCAAACTGGAAAATTGTGTCGTTATTTTTTTCAAATATTAGCTTATTTGGAATTTAAGGTCTGCAACATGTTTCAAAAAAGCTGGCACAAGTGGCAAAAAAGAGTCACCACTTTGTCAACAAATGCGTGAGCAAATAGTCAAACAGTTTAAGAGCAACCTTTCTCAACCAGCTATTGCAAGGAATTTAGGGATTTTATCATCTAAGCTCCCTAATATCATTAAAAATTTCAGAAAATCTGGAGAAATCACTGCACGTAAGCGATGATACTACAGACCTTCGATCACTAAAGCTGTACTGCATCAAAAGGCAACATCAGTGTGTAAAGGATATCACCAAATGGGCTCAAGAACACTTCATAAAACCGCTGTCAGTAACTACAGTTGGTGGCTACATCTGTAAGTGCAAGTAAAAACTACTGTATGCAAAGTAAAAGCCATTTATCAACAACACCCGGAAACATGTTGAAGAGGTTCATTTAGCCTACTGGTGTGTATTTATAAATGGTTGATGTGTATAGGCTAGTTAAAAAGGTAAAGTTTTGTACCTGACAAGTTTTGGCTACCTTGTTTCTGAAGCCTTCATCAGAAGTGTCACGTTATGTTAGCGTGACGTCATCTGTGACGTGTCATACGGATTGTTCCTGAGGTGGTGGGTTAGCGGTGTCCCCGGTGGGCGTGCGAAAGGGGATGAAGGCCGCAGAATATAGGTAGCGGAAACTTGCTAGGTACAAAACTTTACCTTTTTAACTGGCCTATATAAACCAACCATTTATCAACAACACCCAGAAACGCCGCCAGCTTCGCTGGGCCCCAGCTCATCTAAGATGGACTGATGCAAAGTGGAAAAGTGTTCTGTGGTCTGAAGAGTCCACATTTCCAGAGGACGTGGTGTCCTCTGGAACAATGAGGAAAAGAACCATCCGGCAATCTGATGGACAAGTCTCGGTTTGGATATTGCCAGGAGAACACTACATTTCGGAATGTATTGTGCCAAATGTGAAATTTAGTGGAGGAGGAATTATGATGTTGGGGTTTTTTTTCAGGAGTTGGGCTTTGCCCCTTAGTTCCAGTGAAAGGAAATTTGAATGCTTTAGGATACCAAAACATTTTGGACAATTCTACGCTCCCAACCTTGTGCGAACAGTTTAGAGCGGGCTCCTTCCTCTTCCAAAATGACTGTGCACTAGTGCACAAAGCAATGTCCGTAAAGACATGGATGAACAAGTCTGGTATGGATGGACTTGACTGGCCTGCACAGAGTCCTGACCTGAACACCGATAGAACAAATGTGGGATGAATTAGAAGCCAAGCTTCAGTGTGTGACCTCACCAATGTGCTTTTAGAAGAATGGTCGAAAAATCCCTATAAACACACTCCGCAACCTTGTGGACAGCCTTCCCAGAAGAGTTGAAGCTGTAATAGCTGCAAAAAGTGGACTGAAATCATATTGAAGTCTATTGGTTAGGAGTGGGATGGCAAGTGAGTTAAGGCAGGCGGCCAAATACAATATAGTGTATGTTGCCATCCAAGCCACGTGATCGTGGACGCCCCTGCTTATTTCAGAATATCAGTGTTGTTATTGTGGGTCGCTAACATGGCTGCCGCTGGTGTTTGAACTCTCGTATCGAGCTTTTTGTCTTGATTCGTGCTCTGGAGTGGCACTCTCCTGCTCCTTATCTCCGTGTTTGTACCCTGCGTGCCGGGATCCAGTCAATAGCCGTTGAAGGTCATGTTGGGACGAGACCTCCCAAGCTTAACGAGCGTCGTTTAATTCCCGTGGAAAAGACGTTCACCTCGGAATTATCGTCGGCGGGGGCGCCAAAGCGGAGGTCGCCGAGGTGTGAGGCGGCAGCGCTGGTTGTGACAAATTGGCAGTTTTAATAACCGTGAATAATTAAGGGCGGCGTCGTGCGAACGCCGCGATCTTGACACCGGAGCTCTCCCGTGAAAGGCTGCGTGATTGGCGCGCGGCGACGAGGGCCCTCCAGCTGGAGGCCTCCGACAAAAGGCCAGCGCCTGAATAGCCAATCAGAGATCCACGCGCTGACGGCTGCCTCGTTAGACCACTTGATTGATGGCAACATCCTCTGTGGAGCCTCAACCTTTTAAAGACTTTGAAGTCCACGTCTATTTGTGTTAACGTGCAGGGGAGACAGATGTCTTTGCGGGGTCTCGCACATCGAGAGAGGTTTTGTGGACGTGTTGGCGTTCCAGGAAGGCGAGCAGGATGTTGCCACTCCAGTTAATTATCAGCTTTTTTTTTAGGGACGAAAGCATTAGCTTTGACTTTATGAGTACTTTTAATATTCACTCATGCGTGTTTACTCTAAGGGCTAAACATGGCCATCCATCCATTTTCTACCGCTTATACCCCTTTGCGGTCGCGGGGGGCGCTGGTGCCTATCTCAGCAACAATCGGGCGGAAGGCGGTGTACACCCTGGACAAGTCGCCACCTCATCACAGGGCCAACACAGATAGACAGACAACATTCGCACACTAGGGACCATTTAGTGTTGCCAATCAACCTATCCCCAGGTGCATGTCTTTGGAGGTGGGAGGGGCCTATCCCCAGGTGCATGTCTTTGGAAGTGGGAGGGGCCTATCCCCAGGTGCATGTCTTTGGAGGTGGGAGGAAGCCGGAGTACCCGGAGGGAACCCACGCAGTCACGGGGAGAACATGCAAACTCCACACAGAAAGATCCCGAGCCCAGGATTGACCCCAGGACTACTCAGGACCTTCGTATTGTGAGGCAGACGCACTAACCCCTCTGCCACCGTGAAGCCAAACATGTCAACTCCCCGAAAAAAGACTATTCAAAAAATGTTTATAACTATTTTGGGCAGAAATATGACTTCAAATGTGGGGTTTCACCATTTTATAAGTCAATTGGTTAACATATTAAAAAACACTGAATAAGTATTTCTATAAAATGAATGTCAGAGTATTTTATTATTATTATTATTGTCATTATTACCCTCATTATTCATTGCTATAAGTACTAATACTATAAAGTACTATAACTAAGTACTATCAAGGTTATTATTATAAATTAATAATAAAACTATTATTTTATATGTATTATTACATTAAGAGTTTTGTTATTACTATTAATATAAGACTCCGCTGGGGTTTACTAATTAGCAGAAACATTAATTTGATTTATCTTTAGTTTCTTCAGTAAGATTTTTATATTGTTTTTTTATTATTATTACTATGACTACTGATATTTATTATTAAAGTGCTATTATTATGATTTTTTATTAATATCAATTGTTATTGTTATGATTATTATTATTTTTGTTATTATTACTAGATATTATTATTTTGAACACACTGTGGTTTACTGACAAGCGGCGACATTAATTTGAATGCATTTTTGTTGCCGTAGTGAGATTCAAAACAAATTATTGTATTATTATTATTTGTATTATTATTGTTACTTCTACTATCATTTATTATTAAAGTGCTATTATTTTTACTATTAATATTGTTATTATTACCATTATTATGTATTGTCAGAAATATTAATACAACATAGTACTATAAGTACTAGTGGTATTATTTATTAATAATAATAATTAATATTGTTACAATATTATTAAATTATTATTACTGTTTTTGTTGTTACTATTAACATAAAACACGTTGGTGATTTATTAATTAGCAGCAACATTCATTTGAATGCATTTTCGTTTCTGCTGTGAAATTTAAAACTAGTTATTTTTATTATATTTATTATTATTATGACTACTGCTATTATTTATTAAAGTGCTATTATTATTATTATTATGATTTATAGATATGTATTATTTTTATTATAATTATGATTAAAACTATTATTGCCGTTATTATTACTATATAATATTATTGTTAAGTATCTTTGGTGGTTTATTATTTAAAATCAACATTTATTTGAATGCATTTTTGTTGTGCAGTGAGATTTAAAACACCTTTTTATTATTATTATTATTGTCATTATTATTATGACTACTACTATCATTTATTATTAAAGTCCTATTATGTGTCATTAAAAGTGTGATTATTACCATTGTTATTTATTGTTATAAGTACTAATACTACAAAGTACTATTGATATGTACTATCATAAGAATTATTTTTAGTATCGTTATAATATTATTTAATTATTATTATTTTTGTTATTACAGTTAATATAAGACACGGTGGTGGTTTATTAATCAGCAGCAACATTAATTTGAATGATTTTTTTTTGTTTCTGCAATGATCCATCCATCCATCCATTTCTACCGCTTATTCCCTTTCGGGGTCGCGGGGGGCGCTGGCGCCTATCTCAGCTATTTTATTATCATTATGACTACTGCTATCATTTATTGTTAGTGTTGTATTGTTATTATTATTATTATTACTGCTATTTATTTTTATTAATTATTGTTTTATAATAATTATTAATATCTCTTATTAATAATTATTATTGTGTAATGCTACAATTATTAAAACTATTATTTTTGTTATTATTGCTATATATATTTATGTATATTGTTTTAAGACATTTTGGTGTTTTACTGATTAGCGGCAACATTAATTGAAATGCATTTTTTTCTGCAGTTAGATTTAAAACTAATTATTTTATTATTATTATTGGCATTATTATTATGACTACGACTATAATTGATTATTAAAGTGCTATTATTATTATTATTTATTATTACTTATTAATAATTATCATTAATATTACTATTACAACAAAATCCTACTAAATATATGTGAGATCCAAAAGGTTCCCCACTCATAAAGTGATGCATTTTTATTAGTTGTTTTTTTACTTTTAACACTTAAATTTCAAGATCAACTTCCAAAATATCTGTGGATTTTAAATTTGAACTATTATTTTGTTTGTTTTATGCTCTTTTGTCAAAACTTTGATGTTTGTATATGGCAACCACACAACATATGCAATATTTTTTCCACATCAAACTGTCAGGACTTGGACTATGACTTGGATTGTTTCTCCGATGCAAAGGGAAATTAGCACGAGCGAGACGTGAATGTGATTACATTTTAATTTATTACTAACACAAACAAACTACAACAAAAGGCGCGCACGAGGGCGGAGAACAAACTTGACTAGAAAGCAAAAAACTAGCACAAAGGCTATAAACTATAAACATGAAACAAAACACTTGCACTGTGACATGAATAACAAAAACTTACTGTGACTGAGACAAGGGAATGAGAAAACAGCATGGCTTGGCATGAACACAGCTTGAAGAATATGAGTGAAGTTGCCAGGCTCAATACTTGGCAACCACAGGTTTAAATAATACCAGTGATCAGTACAAACAGGTGTGAGGGCTGAGGACAAGGGCCTGACTTGAGGGCAAGGTGAACATCAATGAGTTGGCATGGAGATAAGAGAAAGAAGGAAGTGCAAAAGCGGGATAACCAAACATGACAAAAACAAAACATGGTCTTATGGGCGTGACAAAAACATGTTAAAGTGATCATTTTTAAGTAATAATTCATTATAACATAGATTTTATTCGTCCTTTTTTTATTTTTTATTTTTTTGAGCAATGGAAAAAAAAGAAAATAAAGACAAAAGGAACAAAAAATTCAACATTGCTACTTTTTATCATTGGATTTCACCTCATTACACTTTTTTTCAATGTTTTTTTAATTGATTTTACAATTTCAATGAGGGATTTTTAATCACTGCTCTTTTGAAATTGTTACTAATATTGATAATGTTCTTTTTTTTTCCACTACTTTTAGATAGTACCGTGTCATGTTTGTGTGTCCTCAATTGCTCTCCTTCTTGCTATTCTGAATGTTGCTGGGTCGGGTTCGGTTTTGGAATTTGATTGCATTATTATGTATTGTTTTGTTGGCTTGATTAGTAAATTCATTTAAAAAAAATTAAAGTAAAAAAATAACTCAACGTTGATAATGTCACACAACATAACACACAAAATAAACATGTAAAGCAAAAAAATATATATATTTTTTGCGATACTATCAATTTTGCAATTTTCGCAGAATGTGTAAATGATTATCTGCGGGCCGCACTTTGGACACCTCATCTAACTTGATGTTAATCCCCGCCTCCGGCGCCCGGGCGACAGAATGTTGCATCATTCCCGCCTCCTTGGCATCAGGTTATTTAATTTCTGCTCATTAGCCTCACCTGGACGACCTCTCACTTGTGTCACCTGAGAGGGAAAGTTTGCACTCTCCTGGGGGGGAGGGGCTAAGAGGGATGATTCGCCAAAGCAGGCGGATAAGCAGGTTTACCGCCGCCGTGGTGTCGCCGGGGCCTTTTATCGGCACCCGTCGGATCCCTGTCGGATTCCCGAGGCTGTATTACACGTCCCCCCACCCCGGCGTCTCTCTCTCCTTGGGCGATGAAGAGCGGTAATGAGGGAGAGAGGCGGCGAGGACGGGGAGAGCATTAATCACGCTTGTAAAAAGGCGGGATGTGTTGGGCTGGGAAGTAGCAGGTCGACGCCGTGCGGAGGAATGAAGAGATTAAAGTGTCACAGGTGACGCGCTGGGAATTTGAAGGCGCCCGGACCCCTTGTTGACCCTCGTTATAAAGTGGGCGGGCCAGCACACAGATTTCACATGATTGGCGCTGAGATAATATTTGTTTTGGAAATTGGAATCTATTCCGCTCTTTAATGCCTTTTGCACCAGGTCTACTTTTGTCCTGTTTTGTGCAGGAAACAGCTGCTGTCGACTAGAAGCTGTCGACTGTTTGTGTTTAATTGTGTGCACTCTGGCAACTACAAGGGGGCGTTATGTTCTAGGTGGGCCGGATCCCAGGATGCAGAGTCACAGATTGCAGGCATGATGGCGATGCCCCGTGGACCAAATGTGGCTAAAAAGTGGCTACTGAACGTCATCTGTATTCAGCAATCAATCAATCAATGTTTATTTATATAGTCCTAAATCACAAGTGTCTCAAAGGGCTGCACAAGCCACAACCACATCCTCGGTTCAGATCCCACATCAGGGCAAGGACTAACTCACAGCCCAGTGGGATGACTTTTTGATCTTTTTCCCCTATGTCCCCCCCTCCCTTGTGGAGGGGGTCCGGTCCGATGACCATGGATGAAGTACTGGCTGTCCAGAGTCGGGACCCAGGATGGACCGCTCGTCGGGACCCAGGATGGACCGCTCGCCTGTATCGGTTGGGGACATCTCTACGCTGCTGATCCGCCTCCGCTTGAGATGGTTTCCTGTGGACGGGACTCTCGCTGCTGTGTTGGATCCGCTTTTAACTGAATTCTCGCGGCTGTGTTGGAGCCACTATGGATTGAACTTTCACAGTATCATGTTAGACCCGCTCCACATCCATTGCTTTCGGTCCCCTAGAGGGGGGGAGTTGCCCACATCTGAGGTCCTCTCCAAGGTTTCTCATAGTCAGCATTGTCACTGGCGTCCCACTGGATGTGAATTCTCCCTGCCCACTGGGTGTGAGTTTTCCTTGCCCTTTTGTGGGTTCTTCCGAGGATGTTGTAGTCGTAATGATTTGTGCAGTCCTTTGAGACATTTGTGATATGGGGCTATATAAATAAACATTGATTGATTGATTGATTGATTGATGAACAGAATCGCTGACAAAGGGCAGCCTTGGCCGTGTTCCGGCGTGCCCTGCCTCGCTGTCGGACTCCCGGCCACGCCCCCTCGCCGCCATCTTGGGCCGGGCTATGGTGTGCCCGGCCTCTCTGTTGAACACCGGTATTAATTTTTTAGGTGCTGTATCGGTTCAAGTTACATGATACCAGACTGTGGCCACAAAAAAATAAATCCCTTCCTGTCTTTATAGACAAAAGAGGCCCGCTAACCTTCGGCGTTTCAATAAAATCCGTCCGACTAAATTGGTGTTTGAGAAACGGCCTTGAAAAATATCAAACGTCACCCGAGAGCGAGTCTTTTGCTCCAGTCAGCAGTTTCTTTGCGTACGTCCAATGCCACCGGATATTTACTCCAGACCAGGGGTAGGGAACCTATGGCTCTGGAGCCAGATGTGGCTCTTTTGATGACCGCATCTGGCTCTCGGATAAATCTGAGCTGACATTGCTCAGAACGATAAATAATGAATAATTCCACTTGTAATTAAAGATAACGTTCAATATATGAAACATTCTCATGCATTTTTATGTTCAACAAGTTGCGTTAATGGTAAGAAGTAATTTATTTATTATTGGTTAGTGTGGGGCTTGCCCTCCTGGGGGTTCTTCAGACCACCAGGCACCGACATGAGCGCCTCTTACAGGGTTACAATATTTTTTTATTTTTCAATAAGTCTCTCAGTTGCTTTCCAACAATTGTCTTTTTCTTTTTCGTTCTCGTTCTCTCCTGGCTGCTGCTTATAAACAGAGCGACAGGTGATTAGAAAACAAGGCCCAGCTGGGCCATCTACGCACCTGTCGCTGATTTCAAGGGCGGCCCTAGCAACACCCCGCTTCGCTGCAGGCCCGCAGGCCACGCCCCCCTCCACAGTTATCTTCAGAATAACAATGTTATTCCAAAGAATAAGAGACCTATTATACTCTAGAAATGTTGGTCTTATTTGAAAATGCACGCGTTGAGTTCAGTGTTGAAAAAAACATTATATGGCTCTTACATAAATACATTTTTAAAATATTTGGCTTCTTGGCTCTCTCTGCCAAAAAGGTTCCCGACCCCTGCTCCAGAGGATGGGGCGATCAACTCCCTCTCATTCGGGGCGTCCGCAGGCGTCTCTGCTACCTGGGGTCGGGCCCGCCAAGAGGAGAAGCAAACAGACAGCCTTGGAAGCATTTCATAAATGAGAATACACTTGTGTGACAGTGTGATTGTCTTTCCATTGCCTGGCCCAAATTTACCAGAGAGAAAGGTGGCGTGGAGGGGGCGTGGTGGGGGGTGCAGACAGGAAGAGAAATGCATAGCGAGTTGTACAGTACATCATTTGTTCACGGGGAAAGAATGGAAATTAATGAAAAGAGAGTTGCTCGCCCCCCAAAGGCAACCATGCCTGAAATTCTCGATGAGAGAAACCTAATTTGTTTTAAATGGGCAAAAAAAAAAAAAAAAGGAAACAATATTTGTCTCTCTTTTGGGCCTGTTTTTTGTTGTTGAGGGCGACATGCTCTGAATAACTCAGCTGAGAGAAGGAGAAACACCGGAGCCGGGTAATAACTCGGCTAAGAGATTTCTACATGGCTGCGCCCGTTTGGTGCGGCGCCACGCGTCTCGGGGACGGGCGGGAGGAAGTTGTTTGCAGGAGAACTTGGGTTTGACATGCTTACTTGCGGTTTTGAGAGTCATGCCTGCGTGAGGAAGTATTCAGAATTGGGAATGCTTTTACTTTGAAACTTCGGAAATATACCCTCCGGGAGAAGTGGCGAGCTACGTGTGGCTAAGTTACGTAGCTTGACTACATTTTTTTAAGCTTTCCCTGTAGCTTAGCGACTGAGGTGAATTATAACATTTGGAGGGGGAGTGGCCTGCGGGTCTGCAGCGGGACGGGGTGTGCCATGACCGGCCTCGAAGTCGGCGACAGGTCTCGAGGGCCGGTGATACCGGACCCAGGTCGCCGTCCGCACAAAGATCGGTCATTTTTTTTCTAGTCAGACATCGTAGTTTACCAGCGATTTTAGCTAGCTCATATGATTTTAAAATAAGAACAACGAAGGTACATTTTGAAAGTACCGTTTGTACTTTGAAACTTCGGAAACATATCCTCCGGGGGCGGTGGCGAGCTACGTGTGGCTAAGCTACGTAGCTTGGGTACATTTTTTTAACAAGTAGTCTTTCTTGTAACTTAGCTACTGAGGTGAATCATAAAATTGTGGAGGGGGCGTGGCCTGCGGGCCTGCAACGAGACGGGGTGTGCCAGGACCGGCCTCAAAGTCGGCGACAGGTCTCGAGGGCCGGTGATACCAGACCCAGGTCGTCGTCCGCGCAGTGATCGCCTCCAGGAACTGCTCCACGATCAGCGGGTCCATCACCTGGTAGTCTCCCTCCTTCGGTTGCAGGCAGCGCGTCGCCGCCTCTCGGAGCCGTTGACCCAGCACGAACGGGCGGTCCTCTGTCCCCAGGCGCATCGACCGGAACAAGGTTCGATGGTCCTCGGCGGTGCACCCGGTCCGGTCCAGCAATCGCCCTCCTCAGGTCCGGGAAGCACACGCAGGATGCCGCCGGCAGGTTAAGCTCCGCCATGGCCATGAAAATGTCCAAGAATTCCATTCGCTGTATGGCGACAGGCGCTGAAGTTTGCCGTGCCGCTCTTACCCGGTCCGCCAGCGCTTGCGGAACTCGGCCCTGCTGGGCCGCTTGTTGAGGGACCGCCTCCATCTGCTCGTGGCTGACCGCTGTCACCGCCTCGAGCACAATCGCAAGAGCCGTCAGGGGGCGGTCTTTTCCGCTTCAGGTGGTCCAAACTCGTTGGGCGCCAAATTGTGGAGGTTGCCCTCCCGTGGGTCCTCCAGACCACCAAGCATCGACATGATAGCCTGGGTTTCAGGATGTAATCTGGGTTTTATTTTTCAGGCTTTTCCATTCTTTTGCTTTTCAGCACAAAATCTGTCTCTCCGGGTTCGTGTCTGTGTCGCTCTCGCTCTCGCTCCAGCTCCAACCACCTTTCTCCTCCCGGCTGCTGCTTATACAGGGCGACAGGTGATTACAGGTATTTTACTAGCTACAGCCGTCTTAGCTAGCTCATATGACGAGTGATTATAAAATAAGAACAACGTTCAAAACACAGCTAATGTACAATGTTTTAAGTAGTTTAGCTGTCTAATCAGTCATAAAATGTAGTAAATTGTCTTGTAGTTCGTTTTCTGCTAGTCCGACATCGTCGTTACGAGCTAAAGCAATATTAGCTAACTTGGATGACGAGCGATTTTAAAAATAAGAACAATGTTCAAAACATGGCTAATTTACATTTTGAAAGTAGATTCGCTGTCTTATTGTTATAGAAATGTAGAAAATTGTTGATTTATGTTTGCTGCTAGTCAGACATTTTAGTTTACTATTTACAGCTAAGTTAGTTAGTTCGTATCGATCAATGTTTACTCATATAGCCCTAAATCACGAGGCTCTCAAAGGGCTGCACAAGCCACAACCACATCCTCGGCTCAGATCCCACGTCACGGCAAGGAAAAACTCAACCCAATGGGAAAAAATGGGCTGCATGGTCAAGTCGCCAGAAGAAAGCCATTTCTGCGCAAAGGTCACAAAGTATCCCGCTTACATTACACCGAACAGCACAGACACGAGCCTCAAAACTTCTGGAACAAAATAATTTAGAATAATGAGACCAAAATTGAACTTTTTGCTCACTCGACCATGCAGCCCATTTTTCTTCAAGCGCCTCCTTATTGTGCCTCTTGAAACAGGCACACCACAAATTTTCCGCTGAAGTTATTTATGGATTTTTCTTTGCATCGCGAACAATTTTCCGAGAAGTTGTGGCTGAAATGGTTGCTGGTCTACCTGAATCCTTCATTTTCTACTTCTTTATCAGCGTTTCAACACTGCTGGTCGGCATTCTCAATTTCTTGGATATCTTTTTCTGTTTTATGCAGTTCAATTACCTTTTCTCGCGGATCCTTTTGACAAATTATTTTGCCTTCCCCGTGACTCAGAATCCAGAAACATCCGTGCAAAACTGGATGAAAGATGCAAAGGTCTGTCAGAAGCCCAGAACCTCACTCACCTTTTATACACACACATTAATTACAAACAAACAGGTCACAGGTGAGAATTGGAACCTTGATTAGCCGTCCAGACCTGTTTGTGTCAACTTTTGTGCATGTTATCAAGATCAAAATCATTGGGGTATGTACACTTTTCATCGGGGTCATTTGGGTACTTTCTTTTGTCATTTTGATTTAAAAAGAGTAAACACAGTTGTTGGCCAATAAATAGCTTCACACAACCGTGAAGCATGAGTGGAAGAAAGGTTTTTTGTTTTATGATTCATATTCATTTGAACATGCAAAACCGAGGGTGAATAGAGTGAAAAAAGGGTAAGGGGATAAATGGGATAGAGCCTCAGTCTTTGATAGTCATGAAAAGGTTTAAGCGATTAGTTTGAGTATGTAGAAGGTTTGGGTCGGGTCGACTCTTGTTATGTTTGCTAGTCATGCGTCATTGGTCTCTGTCGCCAACAAGACTTTAAAATACTTAGACGGCGCTCTTGCTGGATTGGGGTTTGGTATTTCCGCAGGGTCAGATTATTCCTGGGGACTGATAGTAGTCGGCATGCTGAGTGATAAGCAGCACGGAGCCCAAAGCCAGAGTTGACAGACAGGTGGTCGTCCAAGGAAACGATAGGTGATAGTCTTGGGGTTGCCAACTCCTTGAAGCTTTGGAAGAATATTTTGTGGGAAATTAGTTTTTTACTATCCACTCTTATTGTTCGTTGAAGATGTTTCAGAAGAATCCTGTTGTATTGACTCAACTTTTACAGATTTTATGACTGACAATCTACTCACACTTATTGTTATACTAGTTAACTTCAACCCAAATGTCATAAAATGTGCAGGTTTTAAAGTAACATAAATACATGTCAAATACATTGTTAAATATATATATAGTGCCAATTAACAGTATTTGCTGCTAACGTACTGTAATAAGTTAGCAGCAAATACAAATGTATTGTCCAGCTTTATTATAGGAGAGTTCTCCAATTTTTTTGTTGTTTTTTTATAAAATACGTTCACTTAAGAACTATAGTCATTTATCATTTAATAAAAGCATAATATCGGAATTTAGCATTTGTAAAAATACTAGCAGATAATTTTTCGCTTGGTTCTGTGTCACCAGCTGGCTGTTACAAAACACTTTAGTGTCATTATCATAAAGTGTAGTGTCATGATCATAAGGTGCAGGGTGACTATCATGAAGTGTTGTGTCACTATCGTAAAAAGTGTTTTCACCATCATAAAGGTCAATAGCGTAAGGTGTAGTGTCACTATCATAAGGTGTAGTGCCACTATCATAAGGTGTAGTGTCACTATCATAAAGGGTATTTTCCGTATCATAAGGTGTAGTGTCATTATCATAAAGGGTAGTGTCACTAGCGTAAGATGTAAAGTCACATTCATAAGGTGTAGTGTCATTATCATAAAGGGTAGTGTCACTAGCGTAAGATGTAAAGTCACATTCATAAGGTGTAGGGTCACTATCATAAAGTGTAGTGTCATTATCATAAGGTGTCGTGTCACTATCCAAGGGTGTCCTGTCACTGTCCAAGGGTGTAGTGTCACTATCATAAGGTGTAGTGTCACTATTGTAAACGGTAGTGTCACTATCATAAGGTATAGCGTCACTATCATAAGGTGTAGTGTCATTATCATAAGGTGTTGTGTCACTATCCAAGGGTATAGTGTCACTATCATAAGGTTTAGTGTCACTATCGTAAAGGGTATTGTCACTATCATAATGGGTAGTGTCACTAGAGTAAAATGTAGTGTCACATTCATAAGGTGTAGTGTCACTATCAACAAGGGTATTGTCACTAGCATGAGATGTAGTGTCACATTCATAAAGTGTAGTGTCACTATCATAAGATGTTGTCACTATCCAAGGGTGTAGTGTCACTATTATAAGGTGTTGTTTCACTATCCAAGGGTGTAGTGTCACTTTCATAAGGTGTAGTGTCATTATCATAAGGTGTTGTGTCACTATCCAAGGGTATAGTGTCACTTTCATAAGGTGTAGTGTCATTATCATAAGGTGTTGTTTCACTATCCAAGGGTGTAGTGTCATTTTCATAAGGTGTAGTGTCCTTATCATAAGGTGTTGTGTCACTAGCCAAGGGTATAGTGTCACTATCATAAGGTGTAGTGTCACTATCATAAAGGGTAGTGTCACTAGCGTAAGATGTAGTGTCACTATCATAAAGGGTAGTGTCACTATCATAAAGGGTAGTGTCACTAGCGTAAGATGTAGTGTCACATTCATAAGGTGTAGTGTCACTATCATAAAGGGTAGTGTCACTATCATAAAGGGTAGTGTCACTATCATAAGGTGTAGTGTCACTATCATAAGGTGTAGTGTCACTAGCGTAAGATGTAGTGTCACATTCATAAGGTGTAGTGTCACTATCATAAAGGGTAGTGTCACTATCATAAAGGGTAGTGTCACTATCATAAGGTGTAGTGTCACTAGCGTAAGATGTAGTGTCACATTCATAAGGTGTAGTGTCACTATCATAAAGGGTAGTGTCACTATCATAAAGGGTAGTGTCACTATCATAAGGTGTAGTGTCACTATCATAAGGTGTAGTGTCACTAGCGTAAGATGTAGTGTCACATTCATAAGGTGTAGTGTCACATTCATAAAGGGTAGTGTCACTATCATAAGGTGTAGTGTCACTATCATAAGGTGTAGTGTCACTAGCGTAAGATGTAGTGTCACATTCATAAGGTGTAGTGTCACTATCATAAAGGGTAGTGTCACTATCATAAAGGGTAGTGTCACTATCTTAAGGTGTAGTGTCACTATCATAAGGTGTAGTGTCACTAGCGTAAAGATAATTCTCAGTGAAGCAGATCACATGACTACAAATCCCTGAGGTCTTTGGTCCAGGATGGTCCTCGGAGTGGTCAAGTCAGGTTTGGTCGGTGATGAATGATTGTGTAGCGGCCGTTGTCTTGACACTTCTTTGAAATCCTAGGACTTGTGTACCCTTAGTTCTCACCAGTCTCTCAGTCTCTGGCTCGGGTTCTGAATCCTCTGTCAGGTTCAGTCCTGCTGATTCGGACCAGCAGCTCCGCGCAACCCATCGGGGTCCTGGTCAGCCCTGATAACACACTGGACCGGCCAAGCGGCTGATCTCCTCACGCCTTCCCAAGCACGGACCCACTTCGCTGTCATTCCACTCTGGATTATGTTTTTTAGGGTCCTTGGACCATGGCAAAGGACTCCACAGGAGTCCTTTGCCATGGTCCAAGGACCCTATTGAAACTGCTGTGTTTTATTATTATTCCGCACCTACGCGCTGTAATTTGACCCCCTTAACATGCTTCAAAACTCACCAAATTTGACACACATGTCAATATAGCAAACCTTCCCAACATATTAAGCAACCAATCCCCCAAAATGAAAATTGCGCTCTAGCACCCCCTAGGAAAAAATGACAGACAGAACTGCATGTAACTTCTGTTAGGAATGTCATAGCGACATGAAACAAAAACTCCTATGTAGGTCTGACTTAGACCCAATTTTCATACACTCGCTTTTTTCAGCAAAAATCTACAGGAAGTTGGCAAAAACCCCTTCAAAATAAAATGTTCGCAAAAAATGCAATTTTTGCCTCTTTGCGCTGTAATTTGACCCCTTTAAAATGCTTCAAAAGTCACCAAACTTGGCGCACACATAAGGACTGGCGAATATTGCGATCTAATGAAAAAACCAAACCCCAAAACTGAAAATTGCACTCTAGCCCTATTTTTGAATAAAACACTGAAAAAACTGCTCCTAGGAAGAAAACACAGACCAAATTGCTTGTAACTTCCGGTAAGAATGTCGGAGAGACATGAAACAAAAACCTATATGTAGGTCTCGCTTAGACCTACATTTCATTGATTGACAACCCCCAACAAAAAATCAACAGGAAGTTTGCAATCCCCCCTTCAAAACAAAAGTTTTGTAAAAACGGGTCACCTTTCTTCAAACATTATCTCCTCTGAGTGCGTTTGTGGTTTTGGCTTCAAACTTGCACAGGAGAGAGATTGAACCCTTCTGATTAAAAGTATAGAACAGAGTTTTGATAATTTCTCAGGTTTTGATTTTACGCGCCTTCAAAGAACCCCTGTGCAAAGTCTCCTAAAAAATGTCATTTTTGCCTCTTTGAGCTGTTATTTGACCCCCTTAAAATGCTTCTAAACTCCCCAAACTTGACACACACACATCAGGTCTGGCGAAAATTGCCATCTGATGAAAAAACCTAACCTCAAAACTCAAAATTTCGCTCTACCGCCCCCTAGGAATACAACACAGACAAACTGCTCCTAGGAAGAAAACACAGACAAAACTGCTTGTAACTTCCGGTAGGAATATCAGAGAGACATGAAACAAAAACACTATGTAGGTCTCACTTAGACCTACATTTTAATAATTAACATACTTTAGCAAAAATCAACAGGAAGTTTAATATTTTCACTTCAATACAACAACTGCATTACTTTCACAATGCATTAGATTCTCAAAATAGTGGCTCCAAGGCGTCTTCTAACGCTTATCCGGCTGTGGGTCTCGGGGGCAGCAGCCAAAGGCGGACCCGACCAACGCTGCTTGCAGCTTAAATTTTTCATTGTTTCACTCCGCAGATGAAGAAAATACATTCCATCTTTTTCCCCCAAGCGTGTGTGTTTGGTTTGGGGCGTCCCAGTCCGTGTGAGGGAGATGGATGCCACTATGGTGGTCTCTCTTATGAGCCCCCTCGCCTCTTCATCTGGACTCCTGTGCGCGTTCATATTGTGATTTAGTGCCTGGCTTCAGTCACTTGATTGTCTCCAACAGGCTCACTGAAAGAATTGTAGCCTGGTTTTCATCAGTTTCACGGGGCACAGGAGTGCAGGAAAAATGGTATTTTGCTTCTTATTCGTTTGGAAACATTAGGACTTAATTTCCTAGCGGGATTTCTAACAAGATGTCGTTTCAGAGGAAAATGTCTTCCCCTTCCGACTATTTTTTTCTCTGAGAGGTTTTGTCTTTTCAAGTCGGCATCATCCTGTCCGTGGAAGACAGAATTTGGAAGGAAACATCTCTTTGATGTGCAAGCTTTAATGAGCTAGCAACCCTGGTGGAAAATCTCAAGCCCTGTTGTCAATAAACTGGCAAACACGGACCTGACCTTTGAAACAATGAGCAGGTCTGAATATTTGCACAATTGAAATGCTAATATTATGATATCATTTCGTTAGTTAGCCTTTTCCACCTGAGAGTACCGACTGGATACTCTCTATTGACTCTACTTTCCATCGGCAGAACCAGGTACTATTCCCAGTCTAGTACAACCTCAACTTACGAGCTCCGTTGGTTTTCAGACCGAGCTCAAGACTCAAAACACTTTCAAATCATCGTTTTCCACTGAAATTATTTTAATGTTGTTTTGTTTTTTAAACACCACATGAAACATGCCTTTTAAAAATAAAATGTAGCTTTTGGATTAGTAATATTGGAACATTTCAAGCCCTGTTGACTCTCGCTATTATGTTAGATCCACTATGGACTGGACTCTCACTATTATGTTAGATCCACTATGGACTGGACTCTCACTATTATGTTAGATCCACTATGGATTGGACTCTCATTGTTATGTTAGATCCACTATGGACTGGACTCTCACACTATTATGTTAGATCCACTATGGACTGGACTCTCACTATTATGTTAGATCCACTATGGACTGGACTCTCGCTATTATGTTAGATCCACTATGGACTGGACTCTCACTATTATGTTAGATCCACTATGGACTGGACTCTCACACTATTATGTTAGATCCACTATGGACCGGACTCTCTCACTATTATGTTAGATCCACTATGGACTGGACTCTCACTATTATGTTAGATCCACTATGGACTGGACTCTCACTATTATGTTAGATCCACTATGGACTGGACTCTCACTATTATGTTAGATCCACTATGGATTGGACTCTCATTATTATGTTAGATCCACTATGGACTGGACTCTCATTATTATGTTAGATCCACTATGGACTGGACTCTCGCTATTATGTTAGATCCACTATGGACTGGACTCTCACTATTATGTTAGATCCACTATGGACTGGACTCTCACTATTATGTTAGATCCACTATGGACTGGACTCTCGCTATTATGTTAGATCCACTATGGACTGGACTCTCACTATTATGTTAGATCCACTATGGACTGGACTCTCACACTATTATGTTAGATCCACTATGGATTGGACTCTCACTATTATGTTAGATCCACTATGGACTGGACTCTCACTATTATGTTAGATCCACTATGGACTGGACTCTCGCTATTATGTTAGATCCACTATGGACTGGACTCTCACTATTATGTTAGATCCACTATGGACTGGACTCTCACACTATTATGTTAGATCCACTATGGATTGGACTCTCATTATTATGTTAGATCCACTATGGACTGGACTCTCACTATTATGTTAGATCCACTATGGACTGGACTCTCACTATTATGTTGGATCCACTATGGACTGGACTCTCACCATTATGTTAGATCCACTATGGACTGGACTCTCGCTACTATGTTAGATCCACTATGGATTGGACTCTCACTATTATGTTAGATCCACTATGGACTGGACTCTCACTATTATGTTAGATCCACTATGGACTGGACTCTCACTATTATGTTAGATCCCCTATGGACTGGACTCTCACTATTATGTTGGATCCACTATGGATTGGACTCTCACACTATTATGTTAGATCCACTATGGACTGGACTCTCACACTATTATGTTAGATCTACTATGGACTGGACTCTCACTATTATGTTAGATCCACTATGGACTGGACTCTCACTATTATGTTAGATCCACTATGGACTGGACTCTCACACTATTATGTTAGATCCACTATGGACTGGACTCTCACTATTATGTTAGATCCACTATGGACTGGACTCTCGCTATTATGTTAGATCCACTATGGACTGGACTCTCACTATTATGTTAGATCCACTATGGACTGGACTCTCACTATTATGTTAGATCCACTATGGACTGGACTCTCACTATTATGTTAGATCCACTATGGATTGGACTCTCATTGTTATGTTAGATCCACTATGGACTGGACTCTCACACTATTATGTTAGATCCACTATGGACTGGACTCTCACTATTATGTTAGATCCACTATGGACTGGACTCTCGCTATTATGTTAGATCCACTATGGACTGGACTCTCACTATTATGTTAGATCCACTATGGACTGGACTCTCACACTATTATGTTAGATCCACTATGGACCGGACTCTCTCACTATTATGTTAGATCCACTATGGACTGGACTCTCACTATTATGTTAGATCCACTATGGACTGGACTCTCACTATTATGTTAGATCCACTATGGACTGGACTCTCACTATTATGTTAGATCCACTATGGATTGGACTCTCATTATTATGTTAGATCCACTATGGACTGGACTCTCATTATTATGTTAGATCCACTATGGACTGGACTCTCGCTATTATGTTAGATCCACTATGGACTGGACTCTCACTATTATGTTAGATCCACTATGGACTGGACTCTCACTATTATGTTAGATCCACTATGGACTGGACTCTCGCTATTATGTTAGATCCACTATGGACTGGACTCTCACTATTATGTTAGATCCACTATGGACTGGACTCTCACACTATTATGTTAGATCCACTATGGATTGGACTCTCACTATTATGTTAGATCCACTATGGACTGGACTCTCACTATTATGTTAGATCCACTATGGACTGGACTCTCGCTATTATGTTAGATCCACTATGGACTGGACTCTCACTATTATGTTAGATCCACTATGGACTGGACTCTCACACTATTATGTTAGATCCACTATGGATTGGACTCTCATTATTATGTTAGATCCACTATGGACTGGACTCTCACTATTATGTTAGATCCACTATGGACTGGACTCTCACTATTATGTTGGATCCACTATGGACTGGACTCTCACCATTATGTTAGATCCACTATGGACTGGACTCTCGCTACTATGTTAGATCCACTATGGATTGGACTCTCACTATTATGTTGGATCCACTATGGACTGGACTCTCACTATTATGTTAGATCCACTATGGACTGGACTCTCACTATTATGTTAGATCCCCTATGGACTGGACTCTCACTATTATGTTGGATCCACTATGGATTGGACTCTCACACTATTATGTTAGATCCACTATGGACTGGACTCTCACACTATTATGTTAGATCTACTATGGACTGGACTCTCACTATTATGTTAGATCCACTATGGACTGGACTCTCACTATTATGTTAGATCCACTATGGACTGGACTCTCACACTATTATGTTAGATCCACTATGGACTGGACTCTCACTATTATGTTAGATCCACTATGGACTGGACTCTCGCTATTATGTTAGATCCACTATGGACTGGACTCTCACTATTATGTTAGATCCACTATGGACTGGACTCTCACTATTATGTTAGATCCACTATGGACTGGACTCTCACTATTATGTTAGATCCACTATGGATTGGACTCTCATTGTTATGTTAGATCCACTATGGACTGGACTCTCACACTATTATGTTAGATCCACTATGGACTGGACTCTCACTATTATGTTAGATCCACTATGGACTGGACTCTCGCTATTATGTTAGATCCACTATGGACTGGACTCTCACTATTATGTTAGATCCACTATGGACTGGACTCTCACACTATTATGTTAGATCCACTATGGACCGGACTCTCTCACTATTATGTTAGATCCACTATGGACTGGACTCTCACTATTATGTTAGATCCACTATGGACTGGACTCTCACTATTATGTTAGATCCACTATGGACTGGACTCTCACTATTATGTTAGATCCACTATGGATTGGACTCTCATTATTATGTTAGATCCACTATGGACTGGACTCTCATTATTATGTTAGATCCACTATGGACTGGACTCTCGCTATTATGTTAGATCCACTATGGACTGGACTCTCACTATTATGTTAGATCCACTATGGACTGGACTCTCACTATTATGTTAGATCCACTATGGACTGGACTCTCGCTATTATGTTAGATCCACTATGGACTGGACTCTCACTATTATGTTAGATCCACTATGGACTGGACTCTCACACTATTATGTTAGATCCACTATGGATTGGACTCTCACTATTATGTTAGATCCACTATGGACTGGACTCTCACTATTATGTTAGATCCACTATGGACTGGACTCTCGCTATTATGTTAGATCCACTATGGACTGGACTCTCACTATTATGTTAGATCCACTATGGACTGGACTCTCACACTATTATGTTAGATCCACTATGGATTGGACTCTCATTATTATGTTAGATCCACTATGGACTGGACTCTCACTATTATGTTAGATCCACTATGGACTGGACTCTCACTATTATGTTGGATCCACTATGGACTGGACTCTCACCATTATGTTAGATCCACTATGGACTGGACTCTCGCTACTATGTTAGATCCACTATGGATTGGACTCTCACTATTATGTTGGATCCACTATGGACTGGACTCTCACTATTATGTTAGATCCACTATGGACTGGACTCTCACTATTATGTTAGATCCCCTATGGACTGGACTCTCACTATTATGTTGGATCCACTATGGATTGGACTCTCACACTATTATGTTAGATCCACTATGGACTGGACTCTCACACTATTATGTTAGATCTACTATGGACTGGACTCTCACTATTATGTTAGATCCACTATGGACTGGACTCTCACTATTATGTTAGATCCACTATGGACTGGACTCTCACACTATTATGTTAGATCCACTATGGACTGGACTCTCACTATTATGTTAGATCCACTATGGACTGGACTCTCGCTATTATGTTAGATCCACTATGGACTGGACTCTCACTATTATGTTAGATCCACTATGGATTGGACTCTCATTATTATGTTAGATCCACTATGGACTGGACTCTCACTATTATGTTAGATCCACTATGGACTGGACTCTCACTATTATGTTAGATCCACTATGGACTGGACTCTCACTATTATGTTAGATCCACTATGGACTGGACTCTCACTATTATGTTAGATCCACTATGGACTGGACTCTCACACTATTATGTTAGATCCACTATGGACTGGACTCTCACTATTATGTTAGATCCACTATGGACTGGACTCTCACACTATTATGTTAGATCCACTATGGACTGGACTCTCACTATTATGTTAGATCCACTATGGACTGGACTCTCACTATTATGTTAGATCCACTATGGACTGGACTCTCACTATTATGTTAGATCCCCTATGGACTGGACTCTCACTATTATGTTGGATCCACTATGGATTGGACTCTCACACTATTATGTTAGATCCACTATGGACAGGACTCTCACACTATTATGTTAGATCCACTATGGACTGGACTCTCACACTATTATGTTAGATCCACTATGGACTGGACTCTCACTATTATGTTAGATCCACTATGGACTGGACTCTCACACTATTATGTTAGATCCACTATGGACAGGACTCTCACTATTATGTTAGATCCACTATGGACTGGACTCTCACACTATTATGTTAGATCCACTATGGACTGGACTCTCACTATTATGTTAGATCCACTATGGACTGGACTCTCACACTATTATGTTAGATCCACTATGGACTGGACTCTCACTATTATGTTAGATCCACTATGGACTGGACTCTCACTATTATGTTAGATCCACTATGGACTGGACTCTCACTATTATGTTAGATCCCCTATGGACTGGACTCTCACTATTATGTTGGATCCACTATGGATTGGACTCTCACACTATTATGTTAGATCCACTATGGACAGGACTCTCACACTATTATGTTAGATCCACTATGGACTGGACTCTCACACTATTATGTTAGATCCACTATGGACTGGACTCTCACTATTATGTTAGATCCACTATGGACTGGACTCTCACACTATTATGTTAGATCCACTATGGACAGGACTCTCACTATTATGTTAGATCCACTATGGACTGGACTCTCACACTATTATGTTAGATCCACTATGGACTGGACTCTCACTATTATGTTAGATCCACTATGGACTGGACTCTCACACTATTATGTTAGATCCACTATGGACTGGACTCTCACTATTATGTTAGATCCAGACTGCAGACTTCAGCCGCATGTCTTAAAGCATCTCTTCTTGAGGGTGATTCAGTGTTCTAACTTCGCCTTTATCGTTAGTTTTTAAGCCAAAATGTGTCCGTTCCCCCTTTTCTGTCTACACTCTGTACTCGTGAGCTGTGGAACTCCTAAGTCTGGGTACCACAGTATCTGCTGTTAGCTGATTGGTTTGGGACATTTCTGTGCCATTCTAACATTGTTATTAGACCCGGTTTTTACATTATTACAATCCAGGGGGGTCAATTTTCTTGATGCCCTCCTCCTTTAAAAACAAAAAATAGTTCCTGTCCTAATGTGGACAATGACTAACAAGAAATACTGATTATCCGATGTTGTTTGTTAGCTTCTCTAATATCTTATGCTTGTCTTTCTTCGACCGCCTCAAACCAAGGCAAGTAAGGCCAAGGAAACTCAGTACTGTGGAAATAAAACTAAGCTTCATTGGTTCAAACTTGTCGTGACGTGGGGGGGGTTGTTCTCCCGGGATGCAATCAGACTATACCGGACAAGGCTTGAAGGTAGGAACATTATTTAAATATTCAAACTCAAAAGTACTACAAAAAGCACTCAAGGCGAAGGCCCAGCTTAACGCAGGAAACAAAAGCTAAGACTTAGCATAAACTATGGACATGACACATGAAACTAAAAACATGGAAACAACTCACAAAACTGTGGCATGAAACAAATAGCAAGAACTATGGACATGAAACAAAAAGACTTCCTGGACACGGCTTGAAGGTAGGAACATTATTTAAATATTCAAACTCAAAAGTACTACAAAAAGCGTTCAAGGCGAAGTCACAGCTCAACGCAGGAAACAAAAGCTAAGTCTGAGCATAAACTATGGACATGACACATGAAACTAAAAACATGGAAACAACTCACTAAACGGTGGCATGAAACAAATAGCAAGAACTATGGACATGAAACAAAAAGACTTACTGGACACGGCATGAATCGAACAAGAAAAGTCCAAACAGGGCAAAGTCGCCAGGCAAAACAGGCTTAAATAATAGTCTCTGATTAGAGCAGGTGAGTGATCCAAACACGAGACAGGTGAATTTAATCAACTAAAACAAACAAGGGAGCGCAAACAGGAACTAATGGAGTCCTAAAACTAACAAAAAAATAAATCAAAAAATAATCCAGACCACAGAACTCGACAAAACCAGGCTCATTTATTTCATAAAATGTATTTTCATATTCTAAAATGCATCTTGTTTCAGCACCAACATTGATTTCATGACTGAAGCATGACAAATTATCTTTCAAAATGCAAAAGAACAACAAGACGCCAATCATCCGTCTGCTGGAAAAGTTTCCCCGTGTCACAAATCACTCACTTGGCCACATGTCACGCAGTAATCCATGAACTCTGTCCGATTATTTCCCGTCAACACGAGTGTCCACGGGGGACGGGAAATAGATGCATTCTCCCCGAGTGCTTTGGATAATAAATTGGCAACATCCAGACAGATTACCTGTGTCACTTATGCACACATGCACCTGCATACTGAGATCCAGAGGAAGGATGTTATGACTGATGAGTGCAAGATGGATCTTTGAGTGATGGACTTGTCCTCTTTCCTGCCTTTGTTGTCCTGGAAACAGCTGAACAAGTTTGAGGTTCCTGTTGTCCCCCTTGCCTTGGACTTGTTTATGTCGGTTGGGGATGTCTCTGTGCTGCTGACCTGTCTCCACTCGGGATGGTCTGCTGGCCCCTCTATGGACTGGACTCTCACTATTATGTTAGATCCACTATGGACTGGACTCTCACTATTATGTTAGATCCACTATGGACTTTACTCTCACTATTATGTTAGATCCACTATGGACTGGACTCTCACTATTATGTTAGATCCACTATGGACTGGACTCTCACTATTATGTTAGATCCACTATGGACTGGACTCTCACTATTATGTTAGATCCCCTATGGACTGGACTCTTACACTATTATGTAAGATCCACTATGGACTGGACTCTCACTATTATGTTAGATCCACTATGGACTGGACTCCCACACTATTATGTTAGATCCACTATGGACTGGACTCTCACTATTATGTTAGATCCACTATGGACTGGACTCTCACTATTATGTTAGATCCACTATGGACTGGACTCTCACTATTATGTTAGATCCACTATGGACTGGACTCTCACACTATTATGTTGGATCCACTATGGACTGGACTCTCACTATTATGTTAGATCCACTATGGACTGGACTCTCACTATTATGTTAGATCCACTATGGACTGGACTCCCACACTATTATGTTAGATCCACTATGGACTGGACTCTCACTATTATGTTAGATCCACTATGGACTGGACTTTCACTATTATGTTGGATCCACTATGGACTGGACTCTCACTATTATGTTAGATCCACTATGGACTGGACTCTCACTATTATGTTGGATCCACTATGGACTGGACTCTCACACTATTATGTTAGATCCACTATGGACTGGACTCTCACTATTATGTTAGATCCACTATGGACTGGACTCTCACTATTATGTTGGATCCACTATGGACTGGACTCTCACACTATTATGTTGGATCCACTATGGACTGGACTCTCACTATTATGTTAGATCCACTATGGACTGGACTCTCACTATTATGTTAGATCCACTATGGACTGGACTCTCACTATTATGTTGGATCCACTATGGACTGGACTCTCACTATTATGTTAGATCCACTATGGACTAGACTCTCACTATTATGTTAGATCCACTATGGACTGGACTCTCACTATTATGTTAGATCCACTATGGACTGGACTCTCACTATTATGTTGGATCCACTATGGACTGGACTCTCACACTATTATGTTAGATCCACTATGGACTGGACTCTCACTATTATGTTAGATCCACTATGGACTGGACTCTCACTATTATGTTGGATCCACTATGGACTGGACTCTCACACTATTATGTTGGATCCACTATGGACTGGACTCTCACTATTATGTTAGATCCACTATGGACTGGACTCTCACTATTATGTTAGATCCACTATGGACTGGACTCTCACTATTATGTTGGATCCACTATGGACTGGACTCTCACTATTATGTTAGATCCACTATGGACTGGACTCTCACTATTATGTTAGATCCACTATGGACTGGACTCTCACTATTGTATATACAGGAAAACAGTAAAAAAGGTGCAAATAAGTCAGGGTGTGATGTGACAGGTGGTGACAATACACCTACTTTGAGACAAGAGCTATAGTCATGCATGCTTGCTTATGTTTTAAAGTCATATCCAACAATTGCAACAATTACTTTTTACTGTCAACTGAGTTTTGTTGGTGTTGTGCCTCCGGATTTTTTCCACACAAAAAATGTGCCTTGGTTTAAAAAAAGGTTGTAAAACACTCCTCTAATGTATAAACATTTGATATTTTCTTTTTAGTTCAACGTAAAGGTCCCAAAATTCCATAAAAATTAAAAGGCATTGGTTTAAAAAGCAAACTTTTTTTTCTGTTTGTTTTAAAGTAATAAGTACAGGTTTGGCCATTTTTAAAGTACCGATTTGATTCTAGTATTGGTGAAAATGTAAAGGATATCCCTCCCAAATCAACATATGACGGGACAATTTGTATGCTTTATGGAAAAGTTTGTTTATTTTTTGCCGATATCCGATATTGTCCAACTCTTAATTACCGATTCCGATGTCATCTGATGCGGATATAAACAGTCGTAGAATGAACACATTATTGTGCCTAAATTTGTTTTGATGCATTAAACAATGTAATAAGGTTTTCCAAAATAAATCAACTCAAGTTATGGAAACATGGCACTGCCATATTTATTATTGAAGTCACAAAGTACATTATTTTTTTTAACCAGCCTCAAAACAGCAGCTTTAAATTTGGGACATGCTCTTCCTGAGAGAGCATGAGGAGGTTGAGGTGGGTGGGGTTGGTTTTATGGGGGTAAGGGGGAAACAGGGATATATATTTTAGCAAATTAGTGCTGCAAGGGGTTCTGGGTATTTGTCCTGTTGTGTTTATGTTGTGTTAGGGTGCGGATGTTCTCCCGAAATGTGTTTGTCATTCTTGTTTGGTGTGGGTTCACAGTGTGGCACATATTTTTTTTTTTTTTTTTTTTTTTTTTAAGAAAGAATCGGAATCGAGAATCGTTAGGAATTGGAATAGAAACAAAGAATCGGAATTGTCTGAATTCAAACAATACCCAACCCACTGCTGCACATTGCACAATAACTCAAGGAGAAATTTTGGTCTGCATTAAATGGGTTGTACTTGTTTAGCACTTTTCTACCTTCAAGGTACTCAAAGCGCTTTGACACTACTTCCACATTCACACACACATTCACACACTGATGGCGGGAGCTACCATGCAAGGACCTAACCCCGACCCATCAGGAGCAAGGGTGAAGTGTCTTGCTCAAGGACACAGTGGACGTGACAGGGTTGGTAGAAGGTGGGGATCGAACCAGGAACCCTCAGGTTGCTGGCACGGCCACTCTCCCAACCGCGCCACGCAGTTCCTTGTATAAATAAATATTGATTGATGATTGATTGACAGGTAAAGCAGCAGCTAAAGACAATAAAAAGTGCATATTTTAAACATGCGTCAATTATAATATTTGAGTGTACGGACAACTGGATTATTTTTTTGATAAAATGATAAATAAGGGTATAAGTAGCCTATATGTGATATTTAACGGCCTAACAATATATTTTAAAATCTATGTTTAGCTTTCTTTTTATTTCTGCACCTTCATGTTATTTATGCCATCATAAAAAAAGCGTGTCACATTCAGGGACTCCCTCTTGCGTGGGTTTTTTTTTTGGGAAGCTAGCTATTTTAAGCTTTGGGATGAGTGACCGGTGCAGCCCTTATTTGGTTCCGCTGCATTTTACTACTGTCTAGTGCAGGGGTGCCCATTACGTCGATGGCGAGCTACCAGTCAACCGCGGGGGTGTGTCAGTCCATCTCCAGCCAGGCTTTTAAAAAAAATAGACCTAAAAATGAGTGATCATCAATCTTCACCAAGACGTCACTTAAATGACATTCACGGTACCGGAGGGTCTTGTGAGATGACGCTGGCTGCTGCAAGATCATTATTATGAAAATATGACCGAGAGGAAGGCGAGAAACACTTTTTATTTCAACAGACTCTCGCGCCGTACCTTCCGTCAAAACTCTAAAGGCCGACTGCACATTTCCTATCTTCACAATAAAAGCCCTGCTTCATTCTGCCTGCGCTAACTAAATACAGAGTCTCGGAAAACTGGCGTGCACAAGCGATCCCTCAGAAAGCTGGCGTGCACATCACTTGTGCACGCCAGCTTTCCGAGACTCTTATTTTGTTAGCGCAGGCAGCATGAAGCAGGGCTTTTATTGTGAAGATAGGAAATGTGCAGTCGGCCTTTAGAGTTTTGACGGAAGGGACGGCGCGAAAGTCTGTTGAAATAAAAAGTGTTTCTCGCCTTCCTCTCTGTCATTTTTTCATAATAATGAACTGGCAGCAGCCAGCGTCATCTCACAAGACCCTCGGGTGCCGTGAATGTCAATCAAGCAAGCTACGGAATTTGCCGCCAATGTTTTTCTTGTAAAGTGTATGGAAGCTGGATGAATTAGATGCCAAAAACCAACCACTTTCATGTGGTATTGTACAGAAAGGACAACTTTTTTTCTCCTCCATTTGAAAATGTGGGCGTTATCATCATTACTGTCTGATTCCAATCAATGCAAGTCATCAGAATCAGGTAATACACCAACTTATATTCTTGTCTTTGTGAAAGAAAGACATCTATATGTGTTACACATGCTTGTATTATCATTAAACACATTTAACTTGTTTGCAAAAATGTCTCTTTCATAAATAAATAAATATAAATGATATATATAAATGAGGTAGATCCCCTCGAGTTGGTCAATTGAAAAGTAGCTCGCCTGCAGAAAAAGTGTGGGCACCCCTGCTCAAGTGTGTGTGCATGTAAATGCTATAGCGCTTTTCTACCAATTTTTTTTTTTTCAAAGGAACTCAAAGCGCTTTGACACTATTTCCACATTCACACACTGATGACGGCATGTGTGAGTGTGTGTGTGTGTATTCAGTTCGTTTTACTCAGTGTCTTGGCTTCAGTGTCCATTGCTTCCTCTCCATTGAATTCCAGAACAGCGCGGGGGAAAAGTGGGATCAGGGGTGAGTGGGGACAATAGAGAGGGTACTCAAAAGGCAGTAACCTTTTGCAGCTGGGTGCATGTCCGATAGAGACTCCCCGCGGTCGGCTATTGTGAAGCTGTCAAAACTGCCTCCCTATGAATCCCGAGCGATGCTCAAGAGGTAGCTGACGTCTTGTCCGAGGCTCTTCTGGCGTCCATCTCCTTTCGTTCACGGATCAATAGTTGTCTTTATTTTTCAACGCACGCCGCCTTTTCCCTCGCCGGCTTTCCTCCCTCGCATTCATCTTTGACAGAGCGGCCCTAAATGTCTGCTTTAACTATCCCGCTCGCCGCCTTCCTCAAAGCTCATTTACATAAGCATCAATCATGCTGTCAAACGCAGAGGCATGACGCCGTGTAAAATCCAGAATTGGATTATGGCCTCGTCTCATCCCTGACACCGACTGCACTCGGCTGGCTGGCCGACCAGACTGTTGACCCCCGAGTTGAACGGCTTGAATTGTTAGCGACGGACGTCTTTTGCCGTCGTGCTTTGTGTTCACTGCACGTGTTTTACACACACTTTACACACACTTTACACACCCGCTGAAGCATCACATGCCAGACATTTGCTTTACCTTCTCTCCGTCTAACTTTGCTCAAACAGTCTTGCCTAAGCTTTCCTGGGTCTCCCTCCGGACACCGCGGCAAGTATATCGCAGTCATAAAAATGGAGCACAGAGAGTTGAACTCCATTAAGAAACACATAAACACGAGCTCCTTCTTTGGATTCAACTCCGTCAATAAGACATTAGGAGAAAATGGAGTAGGTAGCAACAATGGTGTAATGTTTGTTTGCAATCACTGAAGTTTCTTTACTTGACCAAGCGTATGGCTAAGCCACACATAATTCACTTAAGTGAGTTATATTTTGTGAACAACCTTTGCCGTCGTCGCTCAGGTTCAATGGACCACCCAGGAAGGACATGCTTTTGAGCAGGTTTGACTCTTTTATTTCTCAAATAAAGCTTGTCTCTCGGTCTGGTCGCTTTTCAGCTCCTTCCCTCCTGCTCGCTCCTCGCTCTCCTCCAGTCGGCCGCGTCGTCGTCGTGCGCTCTTTTGCTTCCACTCCTCGATCTCTGCTGTAGTCTCTCCAACTCCCTCTGCGACCTCTCCAACTTCTCCCCTTTTATACAGCGTGAGGAGATGAGGTAATTGTGTGCCGGTGTGTGTGAGCCACACACCTGATTTAGATTGCGGTGACGTCGCTCCCGACATGCCCCGCCTCTCCGCTCCGCCACATTCTCCGCCTCCTTGCCGCCATCTTGGGTAGGGCTGCAGCGTGGGCTGCCCTGCCTTCGGCCCGTCGGCTCCGCCTCTCCAGATATTAATATAGCGCTTTTTCTCTCGTGGCTCAAAGCGCTTAACATAGTAAAACCCAATATATGTCCAGAGTCGAGACCCAGGATGGACCGCTCGTCGGGACCCAGGATGGACCGCTCGCCTGTATCGGTTGGGGACATCTCTATGCTGCTGATCCGCCTCCGCTTGAGATGGTTTCCTGTGGACGGGACTCTCGCTGCTGTCTTGGATCCGCTTGAACTGAACTCTCGCGGCTGTGTTGGAGCCACTATGGATTGAACTTTCACAGTATCATGTTAGACCCGCTCCACATCCATTGCTTTCGGTCCCCTAGAGGGGGGGGGGTTGCCCACTTCTGAGGTCCTCGCCAAGGTTTCTCATAGTCAGCATTGTCACTGGCGTCCCACTGGATGTGAATTCTCCCTGCCCACTGGGTGTGAGTGTTCCTTGCCCTTTTGTGGGTTCTTCCGAGGGTGTTGTAGTCGTAATGATTTGTGCAGTCCTTTGAGACATTTGTGATTTGGGGCTATATAAATAAACATTGATTGATTGATTGATTGATTGATTGATTGATATTAGTTACATTTAAAGCAGTGTGGGTGGCACTGGGAGCAGGCGGGTAAAGTGTCTTACCCAAGGACACAACGGCAGGGATGAGGATGGCGGAAGCGGGGATCGAACCTGGAACCCTGAAGTTGCTGGCACGGCCACTCTATACCGCCCAATGTATAACAAGTTTTAACAACAACACTTTTAAGATAGTCGTACCAAAACAAGCACACCTTCTTACATGGGTAACGTTAGCTGTGGTGTGAGTGGTAATACGAGAGAAAGAAGGTGCGAATCTGGTAATAAATGAAGGAAGAATTAATTGCCAAGAACACAGCAGGGGGTCCATCGTCAAGCGGGAATATGACGAACAGATAACCGTGATTTGTCAAGTGTGGGGCAAAAGTGTTGCTACAAAAAGTATCATTACTGCTAATATGTAGCATCATTTGAAAAGTCACCTGCTAGAGAAAGAAGAGTGTTTGAAACTCCGCATGTCAACATCTCTGTTCGGTGCCATACCAACAGAATGCAGAAGCAACCATTTCCACATTCACATCGTTTGAAAAAAATAGTCCACAACAGAAGGAGATAACGTCCGCAGGAACCTACCACATAGCAAAGGACAAACACTATCAGATTTCCTACTATGCAGCTCATTTTTATGAGACACTTATTGAAATATCTTGTCTGACATCATGCACAAAAGTGCACTTTATTTGTTTTAAACTATTGTAGTGGCGTTCTGTACAAAAAGTGCACTTTAATTTAGTGTTGTTTTGATATGTCATCTTAGTGACATCATGCACAAAAGTGCACTAATATCTTGTTTTAAAATGTCTCTGACAATCTTGCACTTTCTGTTTTGGAAATGACATGAATGTTTGTGCCACTGCTAAATAACAGTTTCATAAATACACTTTGGGTCAATTGATTTAGTTGTGGTTTCCTTCTCTGCTGTTCATGTTTTTTTATAGTCATGTTCTGTTTGTTTTTTGGACACTCAGTTCCGGTTTTTGGACTTCCTTGTTTGTTTTGTCACCATAGCAACCCATTAGTTTTCACCTGTCCACATGTCATGCACCTATCTCACGTTTTGCACTCGCACACCTGTTTTCACTATTCACCACAGTATTATTTAAGCCACAGTTGCAAGCTAGTCAGCCTGGCAACATCACCATCTATCACCCTTGATCACTCCCGCCACATCCATGCCCATTGTCTTTTTCCAAGTAAGATTTTTGTTTTTCATGCCATTGTGCAAGTGTTTTGTTTTTTTGTCCATAGTTTTGCCTTTGTGCTAGTTTTTGTTTTCATTAGTCAAGTTTGTTCTTCGCCACTTTGTTTGCCCTTTTTTTGTAGTTAGTGTTAAAATAAAATCACGTATTGACCATGCCAACTTTCCATTGCCTTCCGGAAAAACAAACCTCCAATCGCTTTGCACCCTGGGAAAACAATCCTCGCCCAAGTCCTAGTCGTGACATCTGCATGAAAGTTTAAAAGTAGCATATATTAATGCAGTATGAAGAAGAATGTTTTAGAGTGGACACATAGAATCATCATACTGCTGTGATTATATGCATCGAGTGTTCATTCAAGGCTAAGGCAACATATGGAGATTAATATGGTGTATCTTGATATGGACTAAAAATATTGAGATATCAAAAAAGGGCCATATTGCCCGCCCTAGTCGTACCTCAACTTGCCGGCTTAATTGGTTTAATGACATGGCCCGTGACTTAATTCAAACCTCAAATCTACGTTCTCTGTGGACATGTATTTGTATCAATTTAATCGGGGCTTGGCCCCCCCTGAGCGGCAAAATAAATACCATCAGCTTCTTCTTCGCCGCACTGACCTTCACACCCACTTTGTTTCCATGTTAAGAAAAACCAAGTTATGTGGATCTCTATACATAAGCTATTCTTTGCAAGCAAGACAGGATGCTTTGACGTCAACTAACTCCAATTTTTGCTCATGTAGCATATTTGATGGTCGTGTGATGAACCAAGAAGATGCTAACAAGGAATCGTCGAACAAAAAGCTTTATTTGTTTCCGCAAGCTTCCGACTGGAGCTGCAACTCCAGGAAAACTATCTTGTCGGACCATCCATCTTCTTCCGCTTATCCGAGGTCGGGTCCCGGGGGCAACAGCCTAAGCAGGGAAGCCCAGACTTCCCTCTCCCCAGCCACTTCGTCTAGCTCTTCCCGGGGGATCCCGAGGCGTTCCCAGGCCAGCCGGGAGACATAGTCTTCCCAACGTGTCCTGGGTCTTCCCCGTGGCCTCCTACCGATTGGACGTGCACTAAACACCTCCCTAGGGAGGCGTTCGGGTGGCATCCTGACCAGATGCCCGAACCACCTCATCTGGCTCCTCTCCATGTGGAGGAGCAGCGGCTTTACTTTGAGTTCCTCCCGGATGGCAGAGCTTCTCACCCTATCTCTAAGGGAGAGACCCAAACTCATTTGGGCCGCTTGTACCCGTGATCTTATCCTTTCGGTCATGACCCAAATCTCATGACCATAGGTGAGGATGGGAACGTAGATCGACCGGTAAATTGAGAGCTTTGCCTTCCGGCTCAGCTCCTTCTTCACCACAACGGATCGGTACAACGTCCGCATTACTGAAGACGCCGCACCGATCCGCCTGTTGATCTCACCATCCACTCTTCCCTCACTGGTGAACAAGACTCCTAGGTACTTGAACTCCTCCACTTGGGGCAGGGTCTCCTCCCCAACTCGGAGATGGCACTCCACCCTTTTCCGGGCGAGAACCATGGACTCGGACTTGGAGGTGCTGATTCTCATTCTGGTCGCTTCACACTTGGCTGCAAACCGATCCAGTGAGAGCTGAAGATCCCGGTCAGATGAAGCCATCAGGACCACATCATCTGCAAAAAGCAGAGACCTAATCCTGCGGTCACCAAACCGGAACCACTCTTGTCGGACCACTCTCTTAAATACCTTTTGCACCGAGACAGTTACTCTTGTAACTATAACCTTAGAGCCGGCCCGTCTACACAAAAGCCCAGCTTGTTGTTTGGCCGGTTAACCTACTTCCTGTGATCGGTTTGAGTCGGGTGACATCCGACTCCTCTCCTCGACTCCTATCTGTGGGGGCTTCCTACCAGATGTTGCTAATGTTCAAGTTAAAGTAGCAATGATGGTCACACACACACTAGGTGTGGTGAAATTTGTCCTCTGCATTTGACCCACCCCCTTGATCACCCCCTGGGAGGTGAGGGGAGCAGTGAGAATCATTTTTGGTGATTTAACCCCCAATTCCAACCCTTGATGCTGAGTACCAAGCATGGAAGTAAGGGGTCCCATTTTTATAGTCTTTGGTATGACTCGGCCGGGGTTTGAACTCAATACCTACCGATCTCAGGGCAGAAACTCCAACCTCTAGGCCACTGAGTAGGTCTTTACTTTTCCTCCTAAACTCTAAATCTACATTCCTGTAGAATCCTAATTTTCTGGGGGTAAGCTCCACCACTCTCTGGAGTCCTTGTGATGGACATATGCACTTTTGACCTTAGTAGAATAATCCTCTTAGGGATTCTGTGACCAAATACAAATACGTACTACTTAGAACCGTATAAGAAAATTGTATACAGTATAATTTGCCTCACTTGCAACTAAAAGCATAAAGATTAGTCGAGAGACGGTTCATATCTCAAAACACTCGCAAGTTTAGGCACCAAGGTATGACTCAACTGGTGGGTTACTTAGTCAAACGGTTGGTTATCCACTGTACTTTTGTTGGTTGAGTTGGTTGGATGATTTAATGAGTTACTAATAACTCCTGAATGGTTGTTTGGTTGTTTAATTGATTCATTAATTTGGTTTATGGGCTGGGTGGTTTATTAGTCTCAGATTGGTTCATTGGTTGGTGAGTTGGTTGATTTGACTCGTTAATACATTTTCTGTTTTGGTTGGCTGGTGGAATGGTTGTTCAATCTCAAATAACCGTTTGGTTGATTTACTGATTGATCGTTTGGATGGTTGATGGTTTGGTGTATTGGGTTGGCGGTTAATTAGTCTAGAAGGGTTGATGTCTTAGTTTATTGATTCGATTGACATCTACTTGGACTGATGAATCTGTTTCAGTTTGTTAATCAGTGTCAAACAGTTGGTTAGTTGTTCTATTGGTGGGTTGGTCAGTTAGCTGCTCTGGCTCAAACGGTTGATTGTTCAGACTTTGTTTGATAGTTGGTTAAGTTTCTTTATCTGTATCAGTCTGTTGATTAAGTTGGGGAATCAAGTGTCCGTCGGTAAATGTTGTTTTGGTTGGCTTTTGGTCATATTATGCTCACTCAAT
>NC_084632.1:2290696-2368196 GCF_033978795.1 Nerophis ophidion
ATATATTTGACAGCACTATAAATTTTTTTTTTAAATAAAATAAAAATGTTTCTGTCAAAAAATTTTTAAAAAATCAATCAAAATAAAATCTAAGTAAAAAAAAAATCAGCTTTCCCACTTTAGTCATATTTTTTGCGCTTAACAAACTTCTCTAAGTCTTTAGCTCCAGACGTTTTTTTGGTATTGTCATTACTGCCACAAGTGGTGGAAAATCTTACTACGACAGACTAGGGTTAACCCTAACCCTAAACGACTAACTCTGTGATCCATGACAGATATTTTTGGGCGGTGTATTTTCTTAGGAAACACTGGTCTAGATCACACTCCTATATGAGCTAGGAAAGGGGTTACCTATATCTAAAAAACATGACAAAACTCCACCGGTTGGACCATAGGATGCCATAAATGTGAAGGGAACACTTTTCCACTTTGCATCAGTCTATCTTAGATGTGCTCTAGACCAGCAGAGCCGGCGGCGTTTCTGGGTGTTGTTGATAAATGGCTTTCGCTTTGCATAGTAGAGTAGTTATTGAAAGTGGTTTTCTGAAGTGTTCCTGAGCCCATGTGCTGAAATCCTTTACACACTCATGTTACTTTTTGATGCAGTACCGCCTGAAGGATCGAAGGTCCGTAATATCATCGCTTACGTGCAGTGATTTCTCCAGATTCTCTGAGCCTTTGGATGATATTACGGACCGTCGATGGTAAAATCCCAAAGTTCCTTGCAATAGGTCATTGGGAAATGTTGTTCTTAAACTTGTCAGATTCAAACCCCGATGACATATGTTAAACAAGACAAGAAGCGAGGAATTAAACAGGGACAGGATTCAATTTAGCTCAATGAGGAGAGCGCATACACCTGTACTCTTGTACAGTGTCGTCCCACGCTCTGACGAAAGGATTGTACGCCTCCTCTTTTATTTGGACTTTCCCTGATTACATGACAACAGTTGTTTCTAAGGGGAGAGGGGGTTGTAAACAGCCGTTGCCCTCGGTCCCAAAACAGTTCAAAGAAAAGATGCCTGGAGCTTGCGTCAGGTCCTGCTTCCTCTCGGCTCTGTAGATCTCGGGTCAAGACAAGATCTTACTGTGGATTACAATAGATCAAAGAAACCGACACCTTCATGTCACTTCCCATCGTACACAGTGGAGTTTTACAAGCCTTTTACTTAGTAAGATCAAAAACAGTTTCTGTCCTGTCGCCGGTAACTCATGGAAACACAAAGTTGGGTGATAACTTAGATACAATTATTCTGACAAACTGTTGGACACTTTGCTCCGGCATTTGTTCACAAAGTGGTGACCCTCACCCCATCCTTGTTTGTGAATGACTGAGCTTTTAATGGATTCTGCTTTTATTCCCAATCATGGCGCCCGCCTGTTCCCAATTAGCCCGTTCACCTGTGGGGTGTTCCAAATAAGCGTTTGATGAGCATTCCTCAAATTCCATTCATCTTCTTCCGCTTATCCGAGGTTGGGTCACGGGGGAAGCAGCCTAAGCAGTGAAGCCCAAACGTTCCTCTCCCCAGCCACTTCGTCTAGCTCTTCCCGGGGCATCCCGAGGCGTTCACGGGCCAGCCAGGAGACATAGTCTTCCCAACGTGTCCTGGGTCTTCTCCGTGGCCTCCTACCGGTTGGACGTGCCCTAAACACCTCCCTAGCGAGGTGTTCGGGTGGCATCCTGACCAGATGCCCGAACCACCTCATCTGGCTCCTCTCCATGTGGAGGAGCAGCGGCTTTACTTTGAGTTCCTCCCGGATGGCAGAGCTTCTCACCCTATCTCTAAGGGAGAGACCCGCCACCCGGCGGAGGAAACTCATCTGGGCCGCTTGTACCCGTGATCTTGTCCTTTCGGTCATGACCCAAAGCTCATGACCATAGGTGAGGATGGGAACGTAGATCGACCGGTAAATTGAGAGCTTTGCCTTCCGGCTCAGCTCCTTCTTCACCACAACGGATTGATACAACGTCCGCATTACTGAATATGCCGCACCGATCCGCCTATCGAGCTCACGATCCACTCTTCCCTCACTCGTGAACAAGACTTCGAGGTACTTGAATTCCTCCACTTGGGGCAGGGTCTCCTCCCCAACCCGGAGATGGCACTCCCCCCTTTTCCATGCGAGAACCATGGACTCGGACTTGGAGGTGCTGATTCTCATTCCGGTCGCTTCACACTCGGCTGTGAAACGATCCAGTGAGAGCTGAAGATCCCGGTCAGATGAAGCCATCAGGACCACATCATCTGCAAAAAGCAGAGACCTAATCCTGCGGTCACCAAACTGGAACCCCTCAACGCCTTGACTGCGCCTAGAAATTCTGTCCATAAAAGTTATGAACAGAGTCGGTGACAAAAGGGCAGCCTTGGCGGAGTCCAACCCTCACTGGAAACGTGTCCGACTTACTGCCGGCGATGCGGACCAAGCTCTGGCACTGATCATACAGGGAGCGGACCACCACAATAAGACAGTCCCATACCCCATACTCTCTGAGCACTCCCCACAGGACATTCCTCAACTCTCTCAGTCTCTTTTGCAAAAAATAACAAAAGTTTACCAGTTCAAACCTTAAGTATCTTGTCTTTGCGTTCTGTTCAATTGAATATAGGTTGAAAAGGATTTGCAAATCCTCGTGTTCTGTTGTTATTTGCCATTTACACAACGTGACAACTTTACTGGTTTTGGGGTTTTGTAGATCAGGCGGTGAAACATCCCAAGTAACTAGGAATCACGGGTCAGCATCTAAAAGTGTTCACCTTCCTGCTTTGTTCTCCATCTCTGTCACCTCCGTGGTATGCTTGGCGAATCACTTGCCAACGGGAGGGCAAGACAAGGGCGAGGAGCGGCTGCCCGGGTTGGACCGATAGCATTGATTTGGACGGAGACGTGGCGAGAGTGAGAGAAGGGCGCTCGGTTTGTCTCGGACAACCTTTTCCCATTAAACTTAGCGCTCGTCCGGAGATCAAAATGACCACCTTCCGCGGCTGCGAGGATTTTAATTAGAAACTCAGGGCAATCTCATCTCTGAGTGTGTGATGAGCTAAAAGACTAATTCCCAGCACACCACCACCACCTCCTAGAGCCACTCTGTCCGTTATTTAATAGGCTCTTTGTTATCTATCGACTTGGGTTTGCCAGGTACTTAGGGCCCCTCCATTGGAATATTGGGTATGCTGATGAGGCCGGCAGCTGGGTGCTCCACACAGATGGTGCCGGCTGTAATCAGCTCTCTCAAAAGAACAGCTCTCATATCTCCTGCAAATGTATCCTTTTTATGATTGCCAAACACACAGGCGCAAATTGTTCTGAACAAGATAGATGTGTTCACTGGCGGCATGAAAGACTGTGGCGCCCAACAATTCAATCCCCTTTTCAGGTTGATGCGCAGTGCCAAGTGCACTCTCTTGGATGAGAGTATTCGCTAATGGGGGACCGCGACTCGGATTCCAGTGCGGCCTTTCCAGACGGGTTATTATGGAAGACGAGTGTTCCGAATTGATATCTTGTAGAAATACCACACGGTGCCTTGAGTCCGCTTGTCAAGGTGGTCATGGGCGACGACCTTACCAAAGACCGCACTCTGGTTAGGTTTACGTATCGATCGGAACCAGGTCTTGCTTTCCTGGAACCGTCCACATTTTAAAAACCCCGATTCCTATTTTTTTAATACTCAGCCCACCTACCAGAAGAATTAGCTGACCAAGAGGTAGCTAGCAGGCTAACTGTTAGGGCTGTGAATCTTTGGGTACAACATGGTTTGATTCGACTTGAATCTTGGGGGTAACAATTGTTCTGAACAAGATGGATGTGTTCACTGGTGGCATGAAAGACTGTGGCGCCCAACAATTCAATCCCCTTTTCAGGTTGCTGCACAGTGCCAAGTGCACGCTCTTGGATGAGAGTATTCGCTAATGAGGGACCGCGACTCGGATTCCAGCGCGGCCTTTCCAGAAGACGAGTGTTCCGAATTGAAATCTTGTAGAAATACCACACGGTGCCTTGAGTCCGCTTGTCAAGGTGGTCATGTGCGACGACCTTACAAAAGACCGCACTCTGGTTAGGTTTACGTATCGATCGGAACCAGGCCTTGCTTTCCTGGAACCGTCCACATTTTAAAAACCCCGATTCCTATTTTTTTAATACTCAGCCCACCTACCAGAAGAATTAGCTGCCCAAGAGGTAGCTAGCAGGCTAACTGTAAGGGCTGTGAATCTTTGGGTACAACACGGTTTGATTCGACTTGAATCTTGGGGGTAACAATTGTTCTGAACAAGATGGATGTGTTCACTGGTGGCATGAAAGACTGTGGCGCCCAACAATTCAATCCCCTTTTCAGGTTGATGCGCAGTGCCAAGTGCACGCTCTTGGATGAGAGTATTCGCTAATGGGGGACCGCGACTCGGATTCCAGTGCGGCCTTTCCAGACGGGTTATTATGGAAGACGAGTGTTCCGAATTGATATCTTGTAGAAATACCACACGGTGCCTTGAGTCCGCTTGTCAAGGTGGTCATGGGCGACGACCTTACCAAAGACCGCACTCTGGTTAGGTTTACGTATCGATCGGAACCAGGTCTTGCTTTCCTGGAACCGTCCACCTTTTAAAAACCCCGATTCCTATTTTTTTAATACTCAGCCCACCTACCAGAAGAATTAGCTGCCCAAGAGGTAGCTAGCAGGCTAACTGTAAGGGCTGTGAATCTTTGGGTACAACACGGTTTGATTCGACTTGAATCTTGGGGGTAACGATTGTTCTGAACAAGATAGATGTGTTCACTGGTGGCATGAAAGACTGTGGCGCCCAACAATTCAATCCCCTTTTCAGGTTGCTGCACAGTGCCAAGTGCACGCTCTTGGATGAGAGTATTCGCTAATGGGGGACCGCGACTCGGATTCCAGTGCGGCCTTTCCAGAAGACGAGTGTTCCGAATTGAAATCTTGTAGAAATACCACACGGTGCCTTGAGTCCGCTTGTCAAGGTGGTCATGGGCGACGACCTTACCAAAGACCGCACTCTGGTTAGGTTTAAGTATCGATCGGAACCAGGTCTTGCTTTCCTGGAACTGTCCACATTTTAAAAACCCCGATTCCTATTTTTTTAATACTCAGCCCACCTACCAGAAGAATTAGCTGACCAAGAGGTAGCTAGCAGGCTAACTGTAAGGGCTGTGAATCTTTGGGTACAACACAGTTTTATTCGACTTGAATCTTGGGGGTAACAATTGTTCTGAACAAGATAGATGTGTTCACTGGTGGCATGAAAGACTGTGGCGCCCAACAATTCAATCCCCTTTTCAGGTTGATGCGCAGTGCCAAGTGCACGCTCTTGGATGAGAGTATTCGCTAATGGGGGACCGCGACTCGGATTCCAGCGCGGCCTTTCCAGAAGACGAGTGTTCCGAATTGAAATCTCGTAGAAATACCACACGGTGCCTTGAGTCCGCTTGTCAAGGTGGTCATGGGCGACAACCTTACCAAAGACCGCACTCTGGTTAGGTTTAAGTATCGATCAGAACCAGGTCTTGCTTTCCAATTCTCCTGGAACCGTCCGCATTTTAAAAACCCCGATTCCTATCTTTTTAATACTCAGCCCACCTACCAGAAGAATTAGCTGCCCAAGAGGTAGCTAGCAGGCTAACTGTTAGGGCGGTGAATCTTTGGGTACAACACGGTTTGATTCGACTTTAATCTTGGGGGTAACAATTCGATTCAGATTCAATTATCAATTCAAAACCATTAAGAACGGTGGGGAAGGGGTTAGTGCGTCTGCCTCACAATACGAAGGTCCTGAGTAGTCCTGGGTTCAACCCGGAGCTTGGGATCTTTCTGTGTGGAGTTTGCATGTTCTAGCCATGACTGCGTGGGTTCCCTCGGGGTACTCCGGCTTCTTCCCACTTCCAAAGACATGCACCTGGAGATAGGCCCCTCCCACCTCCAAAGACATGCACCTGGGGATAGGTTGATTGGAACCACGGAATAGTCGCTAGTGTGTGAGTGTGAATGTTGTCTGTCTATCCGTGTTGGCCCTGTGATGCGGGGGCGACTTGTCCAGGTTGTACTCTGCCTTCCGCCCGATTGTAGCTGAGTTAGGCACCAGCGCCCCCCGCAACCTGAAAGGGAATAAGTGGTGGAAACGGATGGATGGATGGATGGATGGACAAAAAAACAAAATCTGTTATGGTTGCTGAAGGGATGTGACAGCTCAGACACCAGGGGGCAGTAATGTTGAATATATTATTGTATATATAGTCAATATGTATGATAATAAACAATATTAACTAATAAACTAAACTAAGGAAATGTAGTGTGTGACTAAGACCCTGGAGTGTGTATGTGTAAGTTTAACTGAAGTGTTGTCGAGAGTGAAGGAACAAGGCAGTCCGAGGGGCAGGCAGATGATCCAGGGTGGGAAAGAAGAGGCTAGATCCGTGTTCAGGCGAGGGTCTGGAATGGAGGAAAGCAATCCACAACACAGGGGAAACAACGAGAGATATCAAAGGGGAAGACTCGGGGAGGCACTGCAGGAGAGCAACACAAACGTAAGAATCACGGAAGGGAAAATAAACAACAGTGAGAGAGCATAAGGCTTACGGTACACCAAGAGGTATCTAAGTTCCCGCCTATATATGTTGTCTTTGTAGCATATTCAACTGAATATGGCTTGAAAAGGATTTGCAAATCATTGTATTCTGTTTATATTTACATCTAACACAATTTCCCAACTCATATGTGGTGTCGGGACGGCGTGGCGCAGTGGGAGAGTGGCCGTGCGCAACCCGAGGGTCCCTGGTTCAAATCCCACCTAGTACCAACCTTGTCATGTCCGTTGTGTCCTGAGCAAGACACTTCACCCTTGCTCCTGATGGCTGCTGGTTGGCGCCTTGCATGGCAGCTCCCTCCATCAGTGTGTGAATGTGTGTGTAAATGTGGAAGTAGTGTCAAAGCGCTTTGAGTACCTTGAAGGTAGAAAAGCGCTATACAAGTACAACCCATTTATTTATTTATTACTAAACCGTCCCTTCTGTCACGTCCGCAGGGGTGTTTCAAAGCATATTTGTATGTGCTATCGTAACCTAGTGAAGTTAGCGTCGTGAGCATTAGCCTATATGCTAACACATTTTCGCCAAAGTCAGTTGGCTAAACAGGCGAGCGGTCCATCCTGGGTCTCGACTCTGGACAGCCAGTACTTCATCCATGGTCATCGGACCGGACCCCCTCCACAAGGGAGGGGGGGACATAGGAGAAAAAAGCAAAGAAGCGGCAGATCAACTGGTCTAAAAAGGAGGTCCATTTAAAGGCTAGAGTATACAGATGAGTTTTAAGGTGAGACTTAAATGCTTCTACTGAGGTGGCATCTCGAACTGTTACCGGGAGGGCATTCCAGAGTACCTCCATTGTGAGCGCTTTTTGTTGTTTATTTGTTTATCAAATAAACAACCATGTACTCACATCCTCGCCGCACTCGTGCTGATTCTCATCTGCATCGAAGAAACAATCCACGTCCAAGCCATGTTGTGACAGAAAAAAACGCACACGGCACGGAACTATGGACAAGGACTTGAAGGAGGTACAGCATGGGTAGGGTGCGTGCGCATGTGAGAAGATCCCAGGACGAAGGCAAGAAAAAGAGTGACTTAAATAGCTATGATCATTAGTGAAAACAGGTGTGAGGCTGATAACGGGGACCTGACAGGTGAAAACTAATGAGTTGACATGGAAACAAACAAAACCAGGAAGTGCAAAACATGACCGAATGTCCAAAAACTAAACATATGACCAAAACATAACTTACAGGCGTGACAATTCTTAACACAAACTCATCTGGTGAACCAAAGTTAGGGTTGGGCATCATTTGGATTTGGACCATTCCGTTTCAGATTCCAGTTTCTTGTTTGCCAATGATTTTCAATTTGAATTATTTTAAAGGATGAACCGCTCGTCGAGACCCAGGATGGACCGCTCGCCTGTGTATCGGTTGGAGACATCTCTACGCTGCTGATCCGCCTCCGCTTGAGATGGTTTCCTGTGGACGGGACTCTCGCTGCTGTCTTGGATCCACTTTGAACTGAACTCTCGCGGCTGTGTTGGAGCCACTATGGATTGAACTTTCGCAGTATCATGTTAGACCCGCTCGACATCCATTGCTTTCGGTCCCCTAGAGGGGGGGGGTTGCCCACATCTGAGGTCCTCTCCAAGGTTTCTCATAGTCAGCATAGTCACTGGCGTCCCACTGGATGTGAATTCTCCCTGCCCACTGGGTGTGAGTTTTCCTTGCCCTTTTGTGGGTTCTTCCGAGGATGTTGTAGTCGTAATGATTTGTGCAGTCCTTTGAGACATTTGTGATTTGGGGCTATATAAATAAACAAAGAAACATTGAAGAAACTTGGCTAAACAGTACAAACGTGAAACAAAAACACTTGCTCGATTGGCATGAATGAACTATGAACAGAAACAGCACGATGGCATGAATATAATAAACTATAAACAAAACTAGCACAATGGCATAACTACAAAAAAACTTACATGGCATGGAACTATGGGCAAGGACTTGAAGGAGGTACAGCATGGGTAGGGTGCGTGCACATGTGAGAAGATCCCAGGACGAAGACAAGAAAAAGAGTGACTTAAATAGCTATGATCATTAGTGAAAACAGGTGTGAGGCTGAGAACGGGGTGAAAACTAATGAGTTGGCATGGAAACAAACAAAACCAGGAAGTGCAAAACGTGACTGAATGTCCAAAAACTAAACATATCATGACCAAAACATAACGTGACAAGAACACGTGCAAGTAGAGAGACTACCAGGTGTATGTGCAAGTTTTGGAGAAAAGAATGCCCGGCTTGCACTTTCTGTTTTTATCCAAATTTCATTTCCACTTTATTAACAACAACAACAGGCCTCCTCGCCATCAACATGGAAATGCTGTGTTCAGCTCACACCTTCTCCAATAACAAATTAATGAGCGTGCATAATAGGAGCAGGAAATGTAAGCTGTGAAGGGAGCCCAGTGTTGATGCTCAAGGACTGTCTGATGTACTCCAAACTCTGTCACAACTTGGATTGACACAGAGATGCTCAAAAAGTTTCTTTCACGCTTCCACACACTGCGGAAAAACTAATCTGGAGATTTTACGGTAAAAAAAAACCTCAGTCACATGCATTTTGCATTCTTTTTTTTTGTTTTTTTACATCCTTGAAAATAGACGCTGCTTTAAAACTTTCTTGAATCGATGTAGACAAAGTTTAGCTAACTGACTTTGGCTAAAATGTGTTAGCATATTGGCTAATGCTCACGACGCTAACTTCACTAGGTTATGATAGCACATACAAATATGCACTGAAACACCCCTGCGGACGTGACACAAGGGACGGTTTAGTAAGTATGAATAGTTTTAGTTGGATTGTAAAACTTTGAAAAAGTTGCTTGATGCTGCTTTAAAACTTACCTGAATCGATGAAGACAAAGTTTAGCTAACTGACTTTGGCTAAAATGTGTTAGCATATTGGCTAATGCTCACTAGGTTACGATAGCACATACAAATATGCACTGAAACTCCCCTGCGGACGTGACACAAGGGACGGTTTAGTAAGTATGAATAGTTTTAGTTGGATTGTAAAACTTTGAAAAAGTTGCTTGATGCTGCTTTAAAACTTACCTGAATCGATGAAGACAAAGTTTAGCTAACTGACTTTGGCTAAAATGTGTTAGCATATTGGCTAATGCTCACTAGGTTACAATAGCACATACAAATATGCTTTGAAACACCCCTGCGGATGTGACAGAAGGGACGGTTTAGTAATAAATAAATAAATGGGTTGTACTTGTATAGCGCTTTTCTACCTTCAAGGTACTCAAAGCGCTTTGACACTACTTCCACATTCACCCATTCACACACACATTCACACACTGATGGAGGGAGCTGCCATGCAAGGCGCTAACCAGCATCCATCAGGAGCAAGGGTGAAGTGTTCAAAAGACTCCGGCTTATTAGTGATTCCTAGAGCCCAAAAAAAGTCTGCGGGCTATAGAGCGTTTTCCGTTGGGGCTCCAGTACTCTGGAATGCCCTCCCGGTAACAGTTCGAGATGCTACCTCAGTAGAAGCATTTAAGTCTCACCTTAAAACTCATTAGCCTTTAAATAGACCTCCTATTTAGACAAGTTGATCTGCCGCTTCTTTTCTTTTTTCTCCCATGTCCCCCCCTCCCTTGTGGAGGGGGTCCGGTCCGATCACCATGGATGAAGTACTGGCTGTCCAGAGTCGGGACCCAGGATGGACCGCTCGCCTGTGTATCGGTTGGGGACATCTCTACGCTGCTGATCTGCCTCCGCTTGAGATGGTTTCCTGTGGACGGGACTCTCGCTGCTGTCTTGGATCCGCTTTGAACTGAACTATCGCGGCTGTGTTGGAGCCACTATGGATTGAACTTTCACAGTATCATGTTAGACCCGCTCGGCATCCATTGTTTTCGGTCCCCTAGAGGGGGGGGGGGGGGGTTGCCCACATCTGAGGTCCTCTCCAAGGTTTCTCATAGTCAGCATTGTCACTGGCGTCCCACTGGATGTGAATTCTCCCTGCCCACTGGGTGTGAGTTTTCCTTGCCCTTTTGTGGGTTCTTCCGAGGATGTTGTAGTCGTAATGATTTGTGCAGTCCTTTGAGACATTTGTGATTTGGGGCTATATAAATAAACATTGATTGATTGATTGAAGTGGACACAACGGACGTGACGAGGTTGGTACTAGGTGGGATTTGAACCAGGGAACCCTCGGGTTCCGCACGGCCACTCTCCCACTGCGCCACACCGCCCCTGAGTAAGTATGAATAGTTTTAGTTGCATTGTAAAATTTTGAAAAAGTTGCTTTGTAGTGATGAATGAAGAACCCATACGAGTATAAAATGCTATGGATGGCTCGGGACGGCGTGGTGCAGTGGGAGAGTGGCCGTACGCAACCCAAGGGTCCCTGGTTCAATCCCCACCTAGGACCAACCTCGTCACATCCATTGTGTCCTGAGCAAGACACTTCACCGAATCGGACCTGAAAAATCTTATCAATTTCCATCCCTATTGGCGATGTTTCGAGCATCGCAGATATCGGAACAAACGCTCCCCGCTCGCAATTTCAGGCTGTCGTGCAACCTTATCAATGAAGTCCCAGTCTGTAATTAGCGGCATAATCAGCCTCTAATTGGCCGGCTGCACAGACTATTACCCTGTCCTCTCCCACTGTGCTGCACAAACACACACACTCCCCATCCTCCTCTTTGTCTTTGTCCGAGTCTTCAGGCTTCTCTTCCTTGCTTGTACCCGGCAGTCCTGCCACCTCTGTCGGTCCACCCGTGAGGGTCTGGAGGATCCTGGTGGATCCTGGTCTTTAGTCGTGCAGCGGGCCCAGGTGCCTGCAAGGAGACGTGCTCTTAGTTGTGAGCCCAGCAAAGCTCCAAGGACTCCGGGAGATAATGAAGCTTTAATAGTCCGTTTGTGTGTGACGCAGCAATAATGTTGGAGCAGACCAGGGAATTACCAAAGAAAGCATTGACCCACCTTGGTGGATTTGGAACTACCAACCTACTATTTAGTGAACATGTTGATCGGAATATAATATTGTTTCCCTGGACAAAAATGTGTGAACAACAAAAAGTTCGGTCGTTTTACCAACAGACGGCGACAACCGACTTCTCCCGAGTTAATCAGAGCCAGTCAGAGGTTTTCTTCCGGTCGCTCACACAGGCCTGGGGAGATGCAGTCGGGACCCAAGGTGGACCGCTCACCTCTGCATCGGTTGGATCGGTCATCAAATTCATGACTGGAGTCTGAATCGAGTCATTTTACTGGAGTCCACACCTCTGGTACGTTCACTCGAAATGTTCCATCTCCCAGACGTCCGTTTGTTGGAGGCCGGTTCCTACGGTTCCTGCGGTTCCTGCGGTCCGCGGCCCTCAGACTGTGAACGATACTTCCCGGCACTCCCTGGGGAACAAGGGAGCGACTGTATCGCCGCAAAGGAGCCACTTGGCGCATCGCCTTTTCCCGCTCTGCTCCGTAATGCGATTTGTTCTCGTCAAACCCCAAAACGCCCTCTCTTCCCCCCTGGCAACCCTCTCATTAGCCCCCCCCCCCCCCTTCCCCGTGTCTAATTTCCACACTAACCCAATTAGCATCTCGTCAATAATGCTCAGCATTTCATTTTGCTGCTTTAATTAACAAATTCAATTTGCTAAAAAAAAAAAAAAAAAAAAAAACTGCTGTGAAAACAAATTGAAAGCCTGGGAAATGGAAAGCCTGAGCCCGGATGTGTCTGAGGTGATTACAGGTATGCCACTTGGCCCTTCCTGTTTTAGCCCGGGAGGACCACGTCGAGGGAGACCAGGGCCGGGTTCGCCTAAGCCGTGGCGAGAATGGCGTCATTGTTGTCTGAGAAAAAAAAAGAAACATTCCTGGCATCTGCATGTTTCAAAATACTCATTTTAACCTCTTAATGCCCAAGCTGTTTGTTTACATACTTTATTTATTTCTCTTTGCTATTTGGGCTTATTGGACCCTAATTAGAATAAAAACTAAAAATCATCACTCAATATGATGTACTTAAGTCCATAAGTACACAAACGTGTACTTTGTGTGTAGTGACATGCAAATTTTTGCAAATTACATTGTGTGTTATACTCTTCTGACACCACCAGATGGCAGTATAAGTGTCCACATAGGTGACCATAAGACCCCAATTCAGTAGTGTACACAATTTTGGAAATAAGAGCTAAAAGGTGCCGTCCACGCATGTGGCCACTAAGCCTTTAGAGCAGGGGTGTCAAACTCAAACGCAGAGTGGGCCACAATTTGAAACTGAACAAAGCCGTGGGCCAAGGTGGAACAAATTAACCTTTTAATAGGGACCCAAACAAGGCTTATATAACTTTATAGTAACATGCAAAATCGAGTTTCGAATAATAATAGTTGGAATTGGGGGTTAAATCACCATAAATGATTCCTGGGCGCGGCACCGCTGCTGCCCACTGCTTGGTTGGTAGAGCGGCCGTGCCAGCAACTTGGGGGTTGCAGGTTCGATTCCCGATTCCGCCATCCTAGTCACTGCCGTTGTGTCCTTGGGCAAGACACTTTACCCACCTGCTCCCAGTGCCACCCACACTGCTTTAAATGGAACTTAGATATTGGGTTTCACTATGTAAAGCGCTTTGAGTCACTAGAGAAAAGCGCTATATAAATATAATTACCTGAGAGCCATATGTAGTCATCAAAAGAGCCACATCTGGCTCTAGAGCCATAGGTTCCCTACCCCTGATCTAATGGGTCCAATTCTTATAGTCTTTGGTATGACTTGGCCGGGGTTTGAACTCACCACCTACCGATTCCAGGGCGGAGTACATTAAAGCAATTAGCTACCGACTGCCACCTACTGATATGGAAGAGTATTACACGGTTACTCGGCATAGCTCTGTTAGGAGAGTGGCCGTGCTAGCAACCTGAGGGTTCCAGCTTCGATTCCCGCTTCTGCCATCCTAGTCACTGCCGTTGTGTCCTTGGGCAAGACACTTTACCCACCTGCTCCCAGTGCTACCCACACTGGTTTAAATGTAAATTAGATATTGGGTTTCACTATGTAAAGCGCTTTAAGTCACTAGAGAAAAGCGCTATACAAATATAATTCACTTCACTTCACTCTTAAGACCCAATCTGTTTGTTTACATGCTTTTTCTAATTTCTCTTTGCTATTTGGGCTTATTGGACCCTAATTAGAATAAAAACTAAAATTAATCTCTTAATATGATGTACTTAGTCCATAAGTACACAAATGTGTACTTCCTGTGTAGTGACATGCAAATCTTTATTTTTACCCTTTTTTTTTCAAATTCCATTGTGTGTTATACTCTTCTGACACCACCAGATGGCAGTATAAGTGTCCACATAGGCGGCCGTAAGACCCCAATTCAGTAGTGTACACAATTTTGGAAATAAGAGCTAAAAGAAGGTGCTGTCCACGCATGTGGCCACTAAGCCTTTAGAGCAGGGGTGTCAAACTCAAACGCAGAGTGGGCCACAATTTGAAACTGAACAAAGCCGCGGGCCAAGGTGGAACAAATTAACCTTTTAATAGGGACCCAAACAAGGCTTATATAACTTTATAGTAACATGCAAAATCAAGTTTCAAATAATAATAGTTGGAATTGGGGGTTAAATCACCATAAATGATTCCTGGGCGCGGCACCGCTGCTGCCCACTGCTCCCCTCACTTCCTTGGGGGTGATCAAGGGGATGAGTCAAATGCAGAGGACAAATTTCACCACACCTAGTGTGTGTGTGACAATCATCGGTACTTTAACTTTAATAATAATAATAATAATTAAAACACATCAATTGCATATCAAATAAAATGTAATAAAAATTGAATGCCTCTTTTCTATTTGCAGTCTTCTGAGATAAATATCAAAATAAACTTTTTCCACGGACTAATAATACATTTAAAAATTAAATCAAATTAATAAATGAATCAAACATTCAAGCCTTGAAGTAGCAAGAGAAAGTGCGTGAATAAAACGTTAATTATTGCTCAGTTTGCTACACTGAATTGCTTTAACACTGAAAATGGAACAAGCGACGCTTATATAACTTAATAGTACAAAATCAACGTTCAAAAAACAAACGAAAAAACACCAGCGTGGAGCTGTCATAGGATGTCACCTGTGCAACAAATCCAGTCGTGAAATTTCCTTGCTCCTCAAAATTCCAAAGTCTTCTTTATTATAAGAAAAGTGAAGAGTTTGGGAACAACAGCAACTCAGCCACCAAGTGGTAGGCCACACTAAGTGAAGACGCCTTCTCTGGAGTCATGAATCACGGTTTTTCTCATCTGGCAATCTGATGGACCAGTCTGGGTTTGGAAGTTGCCGGGAAGAAAGTGAATTATATTTATATAGCGCTTTTCTCAAGTGACTCAAAGCACTTTACATAGTGACACCCAATATCTAAGTTACATTTAAACCAGTGTGGGTGGCACTGGGAGCAGGTGGGTAAAGTGTCTTGCCCAAGGACACAACGGCAGTGACTAGGATGGCACAAGCGGGAATCGAACCTGCAACTCTCAAGTTGCTAACACGGCCACTCTACCAACCGAGCTATGTAAATTTCAAAATGCATTGTGCTGAGTGTGAAATTTGGTGGAGGAGGAATTATGGTATGGCGTTGTTTTTCACGATTTGGGCTTGACCCTTAAGTTCCAGTGAAAGGAACTATGAATGTTCCAGGTTACCAAAACATGTTGGACAATTCCATGCTCCCAACCTTGTGGGAACAGTTCACCTCCCAAAATGCCCGTGCACAAAGCAAAGTCCACAAAGACACCGGATGACAGAGTCTGGTGTGGACGAACTTGACTGGCCTGCACAGAGTCCTAACCTGAACACTGATAGGACACCTTTTGGATGAATTAGAACGCAGACATTACCAATGTACTTTTGGAAGAATGGTGGCAGATTCCTATAAAGACACTCTGCAACCTTGTGGACAGCCTTCCCAGAAGACTTGAAGCTGTACTAGACCCAACATCATCTAGAACCCTACGGTTAAGGAAGGGGATGACACTTCAAGTTCATATGTGAGTCATAAAGTGTATCTGGAGAGGGCGTCGTCGCTCCTTTTAATCCCGACCAGACGTTTTTGTTTTTTTTCCCGCGTTTGCGTTGGCACTCGGCCGCCAAACCCGTTGCCCTCGCTCCCCGTTCTCCCTCCTCCGCACGCAGCTAATTATTATTCCATTTAATTACCCGCCGCGCGGCGGTCCAGCCTGCTTTTTCGGCTTTAAAGAAGCGTTCAGCGCTCCATTTCGATACCTGATTAAACCCGGCTTAAATGGGAAAGTTGCGGCGGAGAAAATGCTTTAGTCACACAACATTTTGTTTCATTTCTTTTCTAATATGTCTCTCGCTGCCTGGTTACTTGGAGATAACGCCCATTTGAATTTGTTTGGGAGTTGGGTTATATTGTAAATATGAATACAAAAGCTTTTTGGGGGAAATTGTGTGCGGGAGAGAAAGAAGGCAAACTGTGTCCACAGCTTGGAAGTACACACACACACACACACACACACACACACATTAAATCCATAAAAGCAATAAACCGATAGGAACGCCACGCATCTGCTGACCTTCAGCTCTAATTAGGTCCAAAGGAGAGATGGCTGAACTTTTCAACCTCACGTCTTGTCTATTGATACTCCAGTCCTGTTGTCGGGATAACACACGGGTCGATGGACTCCTGGACACCACAGCTTTTACTTCTCTCCCCCCACCCAGGCCTCTGGGAAAAAAAAAAAACCTTGCAGTCAATCCCGCTTTCATTTTCCATCTCTCACCCGAGATGGAAGGCCCGCGACTAACAAAGAAAAACTCCCCAAAAAAAGTGATGAGAGTATAAGGTTGGAGACCCCCGGGTGGTTATAAAGGGGCGTCGGAGTCAGGATGAGAAGCCCCAAAAACTGATATGTCATGAATTGGAATGAAAATACTCTTATTTTGAAACTACAGTAGTAAAACCTCAAAGGGATTTTTTTTTTTTTTTTTTTTTTTTTTTTTGTGCTGAATGGATATAAAACGGTGCATTCAAACTCCTACCCAGGAATTCTTCTCACCTCAATCCTAAATAAAATATATATTTTTTATGATAGAGTATTAATGGCACCACCTCTGGACTTATCAATCTTTTAAAAATGTTGCAGTATGTTTAAAAGTAACCCGAATAGTACTTTTACCATCGGCACCGACCTATATTTCTGCCAGTGTGGGTCTGATAAAGTGGAAAGCAGGGGTCCCCAACCTTTTTGTATCCGCGGCCCGGTCAACGCTTAATAATTTGTATCCGCAGCCCGGTCAACGCTTAATAATTTGTCCCGCGGCCCGGGGGGGGGGGGGTGTCCTTTTTTTTTCTGTTTTTTTTTTTCTTCTTTGTCATGAAAAAGGGAGTTTTTTGTGGTTAGTGCACTATTTGTAAGTGTATATTGTGTTTTTTATGTTGATTTAATTAAAAATAATATATATATATATATATATATATATATATATATATATATATATAAATATATATATATTTTTTTTTTTTTTTTTTTTTTTTATAAAAAATTCTTCTGCAGCCCGGTACCAATCGGGCCACGGCCCAGTGGTTGGGGACCACTGGTGTAAAGGATGAATTTCAACATCCCAAATATAGACACATGTTTATGACAGTGTGGTCTCACTATATGGCACATGTTTATGACAGTGTAGTTTGGTGTGGTCTCACTATATGGCACATGTTTATGACAGTGTGGTCTCACTATATGGCACATGTTTATGACAGTGTAGTTTGGTGTGGTCTCACTATATGGCACATGTTTATGACAGTGTTGTTTGGTGTGGATCACTATATGGCACATGTTTATGACAGTGTTGTTTAGTGTGGTCTCACTATATGGCACATGTTTATGACAGTGTTGTTTAGTGTGATTTCACTGTATGGCACATGTTTATGACAGTGTGGTTTCACTATATGGCACATATTTATGACAGTGTGGTCTCACTATATGGCACATGTTTATGACAGTGTGGTCTCACTATATGGCACATGTTTATGACAGTGTGGTCTCACTATATGGCACATGTTTATGACAGTGTGGTCTCACTGTATGGCACATGTTTATGACAGTGTGGTCTCACTATATGGCACATGTTTATGACAGTGTGGTCCCACTATATGGCACATGTTTATGACAGTGTGGTCTCACTATATGGCACATGTTTATGACAGTGTGGTCTCACTATATGGCACATGTTTATGACAGTGTGGTCTCACTATATGGCACATGTTTATGACAGTGTGGTCTCACTATATGGCACATGTTTATGACAGTGTGGTCTCACTATATGGCACATGTTTATGACAGTGTGGTCTCACTATATGGCACATGTTTATGACAGTGTGGTCTCACTATATGGCACATGTTTATGACAGTGTGGTCTCACTATATGGCACATGTTTATGACAGTGTGGTCTCACTATATGGCACATGTTTATGACAGTGTGGTCTCACTATATGGCACATGTTTATGACAGTGTGGTCTCACTATATGGCACATGTTTATGACAGTGTGGTCTCACTATATGGCACATGTTTATGACAGTGTGGTCTCACTATATGGCACATGTTTATGACAGTGTGGTCCCACTATATGGCACATGTTTATGACAGTGTGGTCTCACTATATGGCACATGTTTATGACAGTGTGGTCTCACTATATGGCACATGTTTATGACAGTGTGGTTTCACTATATGGCACATATTTATGACAGTGTGGTCTCACTATATGGCACATGTTTATGACAGTGTGGTCTCACTGTATGGCACATGTTTATGACAGTGTGGTCTCACTATATGGCACATGTTTATGACAGTGTGGTCTCACTGTATGGCACATGTTTATGACAGTGTGGTCTCACTATATGGCACATGTTTATGACAGTGTGGTCCCACTATATGGCACATGTTTATGACAGTGTGGTCTCACTATATGGCACATGTTTATGACAGTGTGGTCTCACTATATGGCACATGTTTATGACAGTGTGGTCTCACTATATGGCACATGTTTATGACAGTGTGGTCTCACTATATGGCACATGTTTATGACAGTGTGGTCTCACTATATGGCACATGTTTATGACAGTGTGGTCTCACTATATGGCACATGTTTATGACAGTGTGGTCTCACTATATGGCACATGTTTATGACAGTGTGGTCTCACTATATGGCACATGTTTATGACAGTGTGGTCTCACTATATGGCACATGTTTATGACAGTGTGGTCCCACTATATGGCACATGTTTATGACAGTGTGGTCTCACTATATGGCACATGTTTATGACAGTGTGGTCTCACTATATGGCACATGTTTCTGACAGTGTGGTCCCACTATATGGCACATGTTTATGACAGTGTGGTCTCACTATATGGCACATGTTTATGACAGTGTGGTCTCACTATATGGCACATGTTTATGACAGTGTGGTCCCACTATATGGCACATGTTTATGACAGTGTGGTCTCACTATATGGCACATGTTTATGACAGTGTGGTCTCACTATATGGCACATGTTTATGACAGTGTGGTCTCACTATATGGCACATGTTTATGACAGTGTGGTCTCACTATATGGCACATGTTTATGACAGTGTGGTCTCACTATATGGCACATGTTTATGACAGTGTGGTCTCACTATATGGCACATGTTTATGACAGTGTGGTCTCACTATATGGCACATGTTTATGACAGTGTGGTCTCACTATATGGCACATGTTTATGACAGTGTGGTCTCACTATATGGCACATGTTTATGACAGTGTGGTCTCACTATATGGCACATGTTTATGACAGTGTGGTCTCACTATATGGCACATGTTTATGACAGTGTGGTCTCACTATATGGCACATGTTTATGACAGTGTGGTCTCACTATATGGCACATGTTTATGACAGTGTGGTCCCACTATATGGCACATGTTTATGACAGTGTGGTCTCACTATATGGCACATGTTTATGACAGTGTGGTCTCACTATATGGCACATGTTTATGACAGTGTGGTTTCACTATATGGCACATATTTATGACAGTGTGGTCTCACTATATGGCACATGTTTATGACAGTGTGGTCTCACTGTATGGCACATGTTTATGACAGTGTGGTCTCACTATATGGCACATGTTTATGACAGTGTGGTCTCACTGTATGGCACATGTTTATGACAGTGTGGTCTCACTATATGGCACATGTTTATGACAGTGTGGTCCCACTATATGGCACATGTTTATGACAGTGTGGTCTCACTATATGGCACATGTTTATGACAGTGTGGTCTCACTATATGGCACATGTTTATGACAGTGTGGTCTCACTATATGGCACATGTTTATGACAGTGTGGTCTCACTATATGGCACATGTTTATGACAGTGTGGTCTCACTATATGGCACATGTTTATGACAGTGTGGTCTCACTATATGGCACATGTTTATGACAGTGTGGTCTCACTATATGGCACATGTTTATGACAGTGTGGTCTCACTATATGGCACATGTTTATGACAGTGTGGTCTCACTATATGGCACATGTTTATGACAGTGTGGTCCCACTATATGGCACATGTTTATGACAGTGTGGTCTCACTATATGGCACATGTTTATGACAGTGTGGTCTCACTATATGGCACATGTTTCTGACAGTGTGGTCCCACTATATGGCACATGTTTATGACAGTGTGGTCTCACTATATGGCACATGTTTATGACAGTGTGGTCTCACTATATGGCACATGTTTATGACAGTGTGGTCTCACTATATGGCACATGTTTATGACAGTGTAGTTTGGTGTGGTCTCACTATATGGCACATGTTTATGACAGTGTTGTTTGGTGTGGATCACTATATGGCACATGTTTATGACAGTGTTGTTTAGTGTGGTCTCACTATATGGCACATGTTTATGACAGTGTTGTTTAGTGTGGTCTCACTATATGGCACATGTTTATGACAGTGTGGTCTCACTATGTGGCACATGTTTATGACAGTGCTGTTTAGTGTGGTTTCACTATATGGCACATGTTTATGACAGTGTAGTTTCACTATATGGCACATGTTTATGACAGTGTGGTCTCACTATATGGCACATGTTTATGACAGTGTGGTTTCACTATATGGCACATGTTTATGACAGTGTGGTCTCACTATATGGCACATGTTTATGACAGTGTGGTCTCACTATATGGCACATGTGTATGACAGTGTGGTCTCACTATATGGCACATGTTTATGACAGTGTGGTCTCACTATATGGCACATGTTTATGACAGTGTGGTCTCACTATATGGCACATGTTTATGACAGTGTGGTCTCACTATATGGCACATGTTTATGACAGTGTAGTTTGGTGTGGTCTCACTATATGGCACATGTTTATGACAGTGTGGTCTCACTATATGGCACATGTTTATGACAGTGTAGTTTGGTGTGGTCTCACTATATGGCACATGTTTATGACAGTGTTGTTTGGTGTGGATCACTATATGGCACATGTTTATGACAGTGTTGTTTAGTGTGGTCTCACTATATGGCACATGTTTATGACAGTGTTTAGTGTGATTTCAATATATGGCACATGTTTATGACAGTTTGGTCTCACTATATGGCACATGTTTATGACAGTGTGGTCTCACTATATGGCACATGTTTATGACAGTGTGGTCTCACTATATGGCACATGTTTATGACAGTGTGGTCTCACTATATGGCACATGTTTATGACAGTGTGGTCCCACTATATGGCACATGTTTATGACAGTGTGGTCTCACTATATGGCACATGTTTATGACAGTGTGGTCTCACTATATGGCACATGTTTATGACAGTGTGGTTTCACTATATGGCACATATTTATGACAGTGTGGTCTCACTATATGGCACATGTTTATGACAGTGTGGTCTCACTATATGGCACATGTTTATGACAGTGTGGTCTCACTATATGGCACATGTTTATGACAGTGTGGTCTCACTATATGGCACATGTTTATGACAGTGTGGTCTCACTATATGGCACATGTTTATGACAGTGTGGTCCCACTATATGGCACATGTTTATCACAGTTTGGTCTCACTATATGGCACATGTTTATGACAGTGTGGTCTCACTATATGGCATATGTTTATGACAGTGTGGTCTCACTATATGGCACATGTTTATGACAGTGTGGTCTCACTATATGGCACATGTTTATGACAGTGTGGTCTCACTATATGGCACATGTTTATGACAGTGTGGTCTCACTATATGGCACATGTTTATGACAGTGTGGTCTCACTATATGGCACATGTTTATGACAGTGTGGTCTCACTATATGGCACATGTTTATGACAGTGTGGTCTCACTATATGGCACATGTTTATAACAGTGTGGTCTCACTATATGGCACATGTTTATGACAGTGTGGTCTCACTATATGGCACATGTTTATGACAGTGTGGTCCCACTATATGGCACATGTTTATGACAGTGTGGTCTCACTATATGGCACATGTTTATGACAGTGTGGTCTCACTATATGGCACATGTTTATGACAGTGTGGTCCCACTATATGGCACATGTTTATGACAGTGTGGTCTCACTATATGGCACATGTTTATGACAGTGTGGTCTCACTATATGGCACATGTTTATGACAGTGTGGTCTCACTATATGGCACATGTTTATGACAGTGTAGTTTGGTGTGGTCTCACTATATGGCACATGTTTATGACAGTGTTGTTTGGTGTGGATCACTATATGGCATATGTTTATGACAGTGTTGTTTAGTGTGGTCTCACTATATGGCACATGTTTATGACAGTGTTGTTTAGTGTGGTCTCACTATATGGCACATGTTTATGACAGTGTGGTCTCACTATGTGGCACATGTTTATGACAGTGCTGTTTAGTGTGGTTTCACTATATGGCACATGTTTATGACAATGTAGTTTCACTATATGGCACATGTTTATGACAGTGTGGTCTCACTATATGGCACATGTTTATGACAGTGTGGTTTCACTATATGGCACATGTTTATGACAGTGTGGTCTCACTATATGGCACATGTTTATGACAGTGTGGTCTCACTATATGGCACATGTGTATGACAGTGTGGTCTCACTATATGGCACATGTTTATGACAGTGTGGTCTCACTATATGGCACATGTTTATGACAGTGTGGTCTCACTATATGGCACATGTTTATGACAGTGTGGTCCCACTATATGGCACATGTTTATGACAGTGTGGTCTCACTATATGGCACATGTTTATGACAGTGTGGTCTCACTATATGGCACATGTTTATGACAGTGTGGTCTCACTATATGGCACATGTTTATGACAGTGTGGTCTCACTATATGGCACATGTTTATGACAGTGTGGTTTCACTATATGGCACATGTTTATGACAGTGTGGTCCCACTATATGGCACATGTGTATGACAGTGTGGTCTCACTATATGGCACATGTGTATGACAGTGTGGTCTCACTATATGGCACATGTTTATGACAGTGTGGTCTCACTATATGGCACATGTTTATAACAGTGTGGTCCCACTATATGGCACATGTTTATGACAGTGTGGTCTCACTATATGGCACATGTTTATGACAGTGTGGTCTCACTATATGGCACATGTTTATGACAGTGTGGTCCCACTATATGGCACATGTTTATGACAGTGTAGTCTCACTATATGGCACATGTTTATGACAGTGTGGTCTCACTATATGGCACATATTTATGACAGTGTGGTCTCACTATATGGCACATGTTTATGACAGTGTGGTCTCACTAAATGGCACATGTTTATGACAGTGTGGTCTCACTATATGGCACATGTTTATGACAGTGTGTTCCCACTATATGGCACATGTTTATGACAGTGTGGTCTCACTATATGGCACATGTTTATGACAGTCTGGTCTCACTATATGGCACATATTTATGACAGTGTGGTCTCACTATATGGCACATGTTTATGACAGTGTGGTCTCACTATATGGCACATGTTTATGACAGTGTGGTCCCACTATATGGCACATGTTTATGACAGTCTGGTCTCACTATATGGCACATGTTTATGACAATGTGGTCTCACTATATGGCACATGTTTATGACAGTGTAGTTTGGTGTGGTCTCACTATATGGCACATGTTTATGACAGTGTTGTTTGGTGTGGATCACTATATGGCACATGTTTATGACAGTGTTGTTTAGTGTGGTCCCACTATATGGCACATGTTTATGACAGTGTTGTTTAGTGTGGTCTCACTATATGGCACATGTTTATGACAGTGTGGTCTCACTATATGGCACATGTTTATGACAGTGCTGTTTAGTGTGGTTTCACTATATGGCACATGTTTATGATAGTGTGGTTTCACTATATGGCACATGTTTATGACAGTGTGGTCTCACTATATGGCACATGTTTATGACAGTGTGGTCTCACTATATGGCATTTGTTTATGACAGTGTGGTCTCACTATATGGCACATGTTTATGACAGTGTGGTCTCACTATATGGCACATGTTTATGACAGTGTGGTCCCACTATATGGCACATGTTTATGACAGTGTGGTCTCACTATATGGCACATGTTTATGACAGTGTGGTCTCACTATATGGCACATATTTATGACAGTGTGGTCTCACTATATGGCACATGTTTATGACAGTGTGGTCTCACTATATGGCACATGTTTTTGACAGTGTGGTCTCACTATATGGCACATGTTTATGACAGTGTGGTCCCACTATATGGCACATGTTTATGACAGTGTGGTCTCACTATATGGCACATGTTTATGACAGTGTTGTTTAGTGTGGTCTCACTATATGGCACGTGTTTATGACAGTGTTGTTTAGTCTGGTTTCTCTATATAGCACATGTTTATGACAGTGTTGTTTAGTGTGGTCTCACTATATGGCACATGTTTATGACAGTGTTGTTTAATGTGGTTTCACTATATGGCACATGTTTATGACAGTGTTGTTTAGTGTGGTGTCACTATATGGCACATGTTTATGACAGTGTTGTTTAGTGTGGTCTCACTATATGGCACATGTTTATGACAGTGTTGTTTAGTCTGGTTTCTCTATATGGCACATGTTTATGACAGTGTTGTTTAATGTGGTTTCACTATATGGCACATGTTTATGACAGTGTTGTTTAATGTGGTTTCACTATATGGCACATGTTTATGACAGTGTTGTTTAGTGTGGTCTCACTATATGGCACATGTTTATGACAGTGTGGTTTCACTATATGGCACATGTTTATGACAGTGTGGTGTCACTATATGGCACATGTTTATGACATTGTGGTCTCACTCTATGGCACATGTTTATGACAGTGTAGTTTGGTGTGGTCTCACTATATGGCACATGTTTATGACAGTGTTGTTTGGTGTGGATCACTATATGGCACATGTTTATGACAGTGTTGTTTAGTGTGGTCCCACTATATGGCACATGTTTATGACAGTGTTGTTTAGTGTGGTCTCACTATATGGCACATGTTTATGAAAGTGTGGTCTCACTATATGGCACATGTTTATGACAGTGCTGTTTAGTGTGGTTTCACTATATGGCACATGTTTATGATAGTGTGGTTTCACTATATGGCACATGTTTATGACAGTGTGGTCTCACTATATGGCACATGTTTATGACAGTGTGGTCTCACTTTATGGCATTTGTTTATGACAGTGTGGTCTCACTATATGGCACATGTTTATGACAGTGTGGTCTCACTATATGGCACATGTTTATGACAGTGTGGTCTCACTATATGGCACATGTTTATGACAGTGTGGTCTCACTATATGGCACATATTTATGACAGTGTGGTCTCACTATATGGCACATGTTTATGACAGTGTGGTCTCACTATATGGCACATGTTTATGACAGTGTGGTCTCACTATATGGCACATGTTTATGACAGTGTGGTCTCACTATATGGCACATGTTTATGACAGTGTTGTTTAGTGTGGTTTCACTATATGGCACATGTTTATGACAGTGTTGTTTAGTGTGGTTTCACTATATGGCACATGTTTATGACAGTGTAGTTGGGTGTGGTGTCACTATATGGCACATGTTTATCAATCAATGTTTACTTATATAGCCCTAAATCACTAGTGTCTCAAAGGGCTGCACAAACCACTACGCCGTTTATGACAGTGTTGTTTGGTGTGGATCACTATATGGCACATGTTTATGACAGTGTGGTCTCACTATATGGCACATGTTTATGACAGTGTTGTTTAGTGTGGTCTCACTATATGGCACATGTTTATGACAGTGTTGTTTAGTGTGGTCTCACTATATGGCACATGTTTATGACAGTGTTGTTTAGTGTGGTCTCACTATATGGCACATGTTTATGACAGTGTAGTTTGGTGTGGTCTCACTATATGGCGCATGTTTATGACAGTGTGGTCTCAGTATATGGCACATGTTTATGACAGTGTTGTTTAGTGTGGTCTCACTATATGGCACATGTTTATGACAGTGTTGTTTAGTGTGGTCTCACTATATGGCACATGTTTATGACAGTGTTGTTTAGTGTGGTTTCACTATATGGCACATGTTTATGACAGTGTAGTTTGGTGTGGTCTCACTATATGGCACATGTTTATGACAGTGTTGTTTGGTGTGGATCACTATATGGCACATGTTTATGACAGTGTGGTCTCACTATATGGCACATGTTTATGACAGTGCTGTTTAGTGTGGTCTCACTATATGGCACATGTTTATGACAGTGTAGTTTGGTGTGGTCTCACTATATGGCACATGTTTATGACAGTGTTGTTTGGTGTGGATCACTATATGGCACATGTTTATGACAGTGTAGTTTGGTGTGGTCTCACTATATGGCACATGTTTATGACAGTGTGGTCTCAGTATATGGCACATGTTTATGACAGTGTTGTTTAGTGTGGTCTCACTATATGGCACATGTTTATGACAGTGTTGTTTAGTGTGGTTTCACTATATGGCACATGTTTATGACAGTGTAGTTTGGTGTGGTCTCACTATATGGCACATGTTTATGACAGTGTTGTTTAGTGTGGTCTCACTATATGGCACATGTTTATGACAGTGTAGTTTGGTGTGGTCTCACTATATGGCACATGTTTATGACAGTGTTGTTTGGTGTGGATCACTATATGGCACATGTTTATGACAGTGTAGTTTGGTGTGGTCTCACTATATGGCACATGTTTATGACAGTGCTGTTTAGTGTGGTCTCACTATATGGCACATGTTTATGACAGTGTAGTCTGGTGTGGTCTCACTATATGGCACATGTTTATGACAGTGTTGTTTGGTGTGGATCACTATATGGCACATGTTTATGACAGTGTGGTCTCACTATATGGCACATGTTTATGACAGTGTGGTCTCACTATTTGGCACATGTTTATGACAGTGCTGTTTAGTGTGGTTTCACTATATGGCACATGTTTATGACAGTGTGGTCTCACTATATGGCACATGTTTATGACAGTGTTGTTTAGTGTGGTTTCACTATATGGCACATGTTTATGACAGTGTAGTTTGGTGTGGTCTCACTATATGGCACATGTTTATGACAATGTTGTTTGGTGTGGATCACTATATGGCACATGTTTATGACAGTGTGGTCTCACTATATGGCACATGTTTATGACAGTGTTGTTTAGTGTGGTCTCACTATATGGCACATGTTTATGACAGTGTAGTTTGGTCTGGTCTCACTATATGGCACATGTTTATGACAGTGTTGTTTGGTGTGGATCACTATATGGCACATGTTTATGACAGTGTGGTCTCACTATAAGGCACATGTTTATGACAGTGCTGTTTAGTGTGGTCTCACTATATGGCACATGTTTATGACAGTGTAGTTTGGTGTGGTCTCACTATATGGCACATGTTTATGACAGTGTTGTTTGGTGTGGATCACTATATGGCACATGTTTATGACAGTGTGGTCTCACTATATGGCACATGTTTATGACAGTGTTGTCTCACTATATGGCACATGTTTATGACAGTGCTGTTTAGTGTGGTTTCACTATATGGCACATGTTTATGATAGTGTGGTCTCACTATATGGCACATGTTTATGACAGTGCTGTTTAGTGTGGTTTCACTATATGGCACATGTTTATGACAGTGTGGTGTCACTATATGGCACATGTTTATGACAGTGTGGTCTCACTATATGGCACATGTTTATGACAGTGTGGTCTCACTATATGGCACATGTTTATGACAGTGTGGTCTCACTTTATGGCACATGTTTATGACAGTGTTGTTGTTTGGCTTCACAACTTTAATCAGAATACTTTGCTTTGACATGCGCGCCATATACCGTAATAGGAAAAGTGTCTTATTATGTGCGCAGTGGCGCCATCTTTTTGACGTGTTCGCTCACTGCAGGTGCTGACTAAGCAGTGACTTCCACTGTAAACAAATATAGCTTTGTGCATTTCTGCATGTTTGCTGTCACAGTATTTATCAGTTTTTTTCTTCTGTTCACTACTTTTGTTTTACCTCTCTTTTTGAAATGGAGCTGTTCTGTGCCTTTTATGTTGCGATATGTACAGGTCGGCATGTTACGGCATTCTGTGTACGTCCCTGGGGCCGGCCGTTATCACTTAGCATAGCTGGCAGGTCGTGAATACAACAGCTCGTTCGGACGAAAACTGGATATTGTTTGTGTTGTCGCTGCGGGCCCCAAATAGCCCCGGGGCTGTATTTTGGACACCCCTAGCTTAGTGTAACAAATGCCAGCCGGTGTGGTTGGGCCATGCGTATGTTGGTAAACCTCACCCCCCGTGTTGTAATCATAAATTGAGTCTTCGAGCAAGAGTGTTTCAGATCCTTTTGGATATGCTGGCTTGTTTAAATTCAAAACATGAAAGTCTAATCTGGCTGTGAGCAGGCTACTGTATGAACACATTATGTTGTAAGTTACACAAACTATATTTATATATAATATAAATTATTTATCAACTTTGAGTCACCTACCTCTTCTAATGTTTTACGTATCATTGCAGGGACTATCTTTTCAAACAGTGTGTAGCACTACTTTATCTCCAGTCCCCTCGTTTGTTTTGGCCACATCCATCTTTTACTTCACCTTCTTCCTGATGTCCGAACAATTTTTATTTAATTATTTTGTGTCTGATTTTTTTCCTGCGTATGCTGTTTTCCGGATTTTGAACGTATGACATGTTTCGTGTGGTATCTCTTAATACGTGTGGCCCCAGGAAATGATGATTGCAGAGAGAACTTGTGTGAAGGTTTCAAGCTTGCTGTCTGTGACTCCTAATCCATAATTGCTCACTTCACGTCGATACACTGTTATTGATTCTCAGGCCAGGTCAAAGAGGGAGCTCGAACCTAAGGACTCAGGTGCTAACCATCCATTATCGGCGACTAATCTGCGCGGCGTCCGCTATGAGCGATGTTCTTAGTGGTCTGGTTGGTTTACAGCACTATCCGGAGATGCTATTACAGCATTTGAACATCGCTGGGTAGATATTTTGTTATTTCTCTTTGGTAACATTCGTATTAGGTAACTTACAGTTTCTTCCGACGAATAAAAATAAAAATATTTACGCTGCTGTTGGTTCGGCTGAACATATTCCTGCTGCTTTGTCGTCAAAGCTAAACGCTATCTTTCCATTGTCACCAGAACGACAAACAGAAAATGACAGGCTTAAATAGCGACCTGATTAAAAACAGGTGTGTGTATTCAAACAAATGAGGCAGGTGAAACTAATGAGTTGTCATGGAAACTAAAACAAACCAGGGTGCGCAAAAACAGGAACTAATGGAATCAAAAACAAAGAGAACATAACTAAACAGAAAATGATCACAAGACATGACATCTATTGTGTGTGCTTTGAAATAAATTATAGCCTTCTTTAGTCCTTCTCCAACACATTTTCTAGTCGAGTATTCAAAGCACTTGCTCTCTTTGTTTCACCATTTCACTTCCAGCTAGCTAGCTTGCTAAACTCACAGAGGTAAGCTAGCCCCGGTCCGAAGCCCCGTTTCTGGGACCCTTCTCAAAACAACTCCGTAACTTTAGACTCTTATTTTTTCAATAAATGGATACTGTATATCACTTTGCCTTACGTTTAATTCCTGGTCGTGGCAACCTTGTCCGCCATTGCACTTTATATGCAAAGGCGAACTGTCCCTCTTGATCAGTACGCAGATTTTCTCCATGGTTGTGTTTTCATAAAATGTCTAGCTCCATCCTATCTTGCTGATTGTATTGTACCATATGTCCCGGCTAGAAATCTACGTTCGAAAAACTCCGGCTTATTAGTGATTCCCAGATTCCCCAAAAACGTCTGCGGGCTATAGAGCGTTTTCATTTCGGGCTCCAGTACTCTGGAATGCCCTCCAGGTAACAGTTCGAGATGCTACCTCAGTAGAAGCATTTAAGTCCCATCTTAAAACTTATTTGTATACTCTGGCCTTTTAATAGACCCCCTTTTTAGACCAGTTGATCTGCCGTTTATTTTATTTTCTATTCGGCCCCCCTCTCCCATGTGGAAGCGGGGGCACAGGTCCGGTGGCCATGGCTGTCCAGAGTCAGGACCCGGGGTGGACCGCTCGCCTGTGCATTGGTTGGGGTCATCTCTGCGCTGCTGACCCGTCTCCGCTCGGGATGGTCTCCTGCTGGCCCCACTGTGGACTGGACTCTAACTATTATGTTAGATCCACTACGGACTGGACTTATACAATATTATGTTAGACCCACTCGACATCCCTTTGCATCCGGTCTCCCCTAGAGGGTGGGGTTACCCACATCTGCGGTCCTCTCCAAGGTTTTCCTACTGGGTTGGGAGTTTTTCCTTGCCCTTAAGTGGGATCTGAACCGAGGATGTCGTTGTGGCTTGAGCAGCCCTTTGAGACACTTGTGTTTTAGGGCTGTGTAAATAAACATTGATTTATTGACTGATATATAAATCACTTCTTGGGCTGGTTCCCCCTTGGTTGTGTTCTTTTATGTCGAGAGACTCCAGGAGCTACGACTAAAGGTAGATGGACGTCCTTAGCATGTTTGTTCCTAGAGCCAACACAACTCTTGGAAAAAAAACTTTCAGATATGTTGCTCCTTGGTCTTAGAATAAGTTACAAAATGATCTGAGGTTATCTGAGTTGATCCCTTTGGGGGAATTTCTGGCTTTAAAGGATCGAGAAACTGTTTCTATTGGGCACTGTACTTGTTTTTAAGTTCTTTTTACCGTACATTGTTTTTATGTCAGTATAAATAAGTAATTTATTATTAATTGTTGGGTGGGACTGTTGCGGACTTCTGTTGTGTTCACATGTATTTCTGTCACTTTGGTTTTGCTGCCCTCTTGGCCAGATCTCTCTTAGAAAAGAGATTTTAATCTTCTTGGTTGGACTCCGCCAAGGCTGTCCTTTGTCACCGATTCTGTTCAGAACTTTTATGGACAGAATTTCTAGGTGCAGTCAGGGCGTTGCGGGGATCTGGTTTGGTGGCTGCAGGATTAGATCTCTGCTATTAGCAGATGATGTGGTCCTGATGGCTTCATCTGGACGGGTTCTTCAGCTCTCATTGGATCGGTTCACAGCCAAGTGTGAAGCGACCGGGATGAGAATCAGCACCTCCAAGTCCGAGTCCATGGTTCTCCCCCTTAAAAGGGTGGACTGCCATTTCTGGGTTGGGGAGGAGATCTTTCCCCAAGTGGAGGAGTTCAAGTACCTAGGAGTCTTGTTCACGAGTGAGGGAAGAGTGGATCGTGAGATGGACAGGCGGATCGGTGCGGCGTCTTCAGTAATGCGGACGATGTACCGATCCATTGTGGTGAAAAAGGAGTTGAGCCGGGAGGCAAAGCTCTCAATTTACCAGTCGATCTACGTTCCCATCCTCACCTATGGTCATGAGCTTTGGGTTATGACGGAAAGGACAAGATCACGGGTACAAGCGGCCCAAATGAGTTTGGGTCTCTCCCTTAGAGATAGGGTGAGAAGCTCTGCCATCCGGGAGGAACTCAAAGTAAAGCCGCTGCTCCTCCACATGGAGAGGAGCCAGATGAGGTGGTTCGGGCATCTGGTCAGGATGCCACCCAAATGCCTCCCTAGGGAGGTGTTTAGGGCACGTCCGACTGGTAGGAGGCCACGGGGAAGACCCAGGACACGTTGGGAAGACTATGTCTCCCGGCTGGCCTAGGATCGCCTCAGGATCACCCGGGAGGAGCTGGACCAAGTGGCTGGGGAGAGGGAAGTCTGGGTTTCCCTGCTTACGCTGCTGCCCCCGCGACCCGACTTCGGATAAGCGGAGGAAGATGGATGGATGGATGCGTTCTTACCTGGTTTAATTAAGGTAATCGATTGATTGATCGGTAGATGCCATGGACACATTTGCTGTTTGTCAAAATGAGCTAACCATCCCATTTTGTAGTAGCACTAAACGGCATACAAGGGACGGTGAGGCGTAGAACAGATTTAAAGCTCGTTAGCTCGTGCTACACCACGGTCTACCGGCCAACACACCACGATATAATCGTGAAAAACTCGGGGTCCATGGCATGATCACGTTATGTAGAATGTTGCGTTATATCGGGCTGTGTTGTATCAAAACTTTTACCAAAATACGCCTGAGATGTATACATACAGAACTTGTCAAGTAAAAAAATATTAGACGTAAAGTGCAAATATGCAAAATTAGCACACAAAAAAAAGCTAGCATGGTATAATTAGAATGGTACTGTCATTTGAAAATATGTTTTTAGTAGATAGTCGTGTGTTTATGGTTCTGCTGAGGGTTAGCCATTGCCGTCTTCTCCCAAGCTGCCGACAATGATCTCCACACCTCCGCTAACTCTTGGTAAAACAAAAAGAATTGATTCGAAAATTCCTCCACTTGTCTGTAAATCTGTACACGGCTTACTGGGCTCCGTCCTCCGCGGCTGACCGGCTCGCCGAGTACACAAAGACCAGGCAGATCCCTGATTACATCGGCTGGGCTTTTGTGCCGAATCGCCTGGTTTTGTTTGGGAGTTCCAGTCGGAACACTCTGCGGCTGTTTGGACTTCTTGACATGGGAGCACCTTATCAGAGGAGTCCGTCACTGGCAATAAAACGCGGATTGACAAAATGGAACCGGGCGAAAGGGGAGTTTTCTGAGAAGCAGACTTTTCGCCTTAGTGGGTGCTTGTCGGTCCGCCTCAGGGTGACAAACTCTGAACACAATCACAACACACGTCAGACCTGTACCAGTTCTCTGGAGCTCATTCCAACCCAATGAGACCTCGTTTTTCTTCTACTGTGTCGTTGGTCTAAAAGGTCAAAGGCTGGGGATTCTTTATGTGAAGCAGAATTAAGCTAGTTTCATATCCTAAAGAACAAACGGCACAACAAGCCAATTTATGTCCCCTCAGCCCCCCGTTATTGGATGTCTTGTATCCAGATCATCTTTCATGATACCAAAGACTACCTTATTTTCTTCTGCCTGACCTCTGTCGTCTTTCTATAGCAGCCATTGTTTTCCTAATATTAAGCCTTTATCCGCTGGATCTTTCTCCACACACCGTCTCCTGATAAAAAAGCTTCCTGTTGAGTCATTTATTAGGACTTTTAGATCTGCTAGCCAAGAACTTGGGGGGCCTTGTCAACATACAGCGAACGCTCTAAAGCCCTCCAAAGGGGTGTCCAAACTTTTTGACTTGGGGGCCGCATAGTGTTGAATCTTTGGCCGAAACCCGACTGCATGTTAAGTTACTATATATACAAAAATGATTCCCGGGTGCGGCCACCACTCCTGCTCACTGCTCCCCTCACCAGTCCATAGTGGATCTAACATAATAGTGAGAGTCCAGTCAATATTGGATTTAACATAATAGTGTGAGAGTCAAGTCCATAGTGGATCTAACATAATAGTGTGAGAGTCCAGTCCATAGTGGATCTAACATAATAGTGAGAGTCCAGTCCATAGTGGATCTAACATAATAGTGTGAGAGTCCAGTCCATAGTGGATCTAACATAATAGTGAGAGTCCAGTCCATAGTGGATCCAACATAATAGTGAGAGTCCAGTCCATAGTGGATCTAACATAATAGTGTGAGAGTCCAGTCCATAGTGGATCCAACATAATAGTGAGAGTCCAGTCCATAGTGGATCTAACATAATAGTGAGAGTCCAGTCCATAGTGGATCTAACATAATAGTGTGAGAGTCCAGTCCATAGTGGATCTAACATAATAGTGTGAGAGTCCAGTCCATAGTGGATCTAACATAGTGGTGTGAGAGTCCAGTCCATAGTGGATCCAACATAATAGTGAGAGTCCAGTCCATAGTGGATCCAATATAATAGTGAGAGTCCAGTCCATAGTGGATCTAACATAATAGTGAGAGTCCAGTCCATAGTGGATCTAACATAATAGTGTGAGAGTCCAGTCCATAGTGGATCTAACATAATAGTGTGAGAGTCCAGTCCATAGTGGATTTAACATAGTGGTGTGAGAGTCCAGTCCATAGTGGATCCAACATAATAGTGAGAGTCCAGTCCATAGTGGATCCAATATAATAGTGAGAGTCCAGTCCATAGTGGATCTAACATAATAGTGAGAGTCCTGTCCATAGTGGATCTAACATAATAGTGTGAGAGTCCAGTCCATAGTGGATCTAACATAATAGTGTGAGAGTCCAGTCCATAGTGGATCTAACATAGTGGTGTGAGAGTCCAGTCCATAGTGGATCCAACATAATAGTGAGAGTCCAGTCCATAGTGGATCCAATATAATAGTGAGAGTCCAGTCCATAGTGGATCTAACATAATAGTGAGAGTCCTGTCCATAGTGGGTCTAACATAATAGTGAGAGTCCAGTCCATAAAAGTTATGAACAGAATGTGTGACAAAGGACAGCCTTTGTCACACATTTCCAACCCTCACTAGAAATGTGTCTGACCAAGCTCTGACACTGATCATACAGGGAGCGGACTGCCACAATAAGATAGTCCGGTACCCCATACTCTCTGAGCACTCCCCACAGGACTTCCCAAGGGACACGGTCCAATGCCTTCTCCAAGTCCACAAAGCACATGTAGACTGGTTGGGCAAACTCCCATGCACCCTCAAGAACCCTGCCCAGAGTATAGAGCTGGTCCACAGTTCCACCACCAGAACAAGCTGGTACATAATAAGTGCAATACTTATAGTATTAACACTTTTAAGGGGGCAACAACAAACTAACGAGCCAGTACACTACTGCCATCTAATGTCTTGGACTGTAATTGCAAATGAGAGTCAGAAATGTGATAACAAAACAACTGGACAGCAGGTGTTTTAATAATCAGCTCCTTTTTTAAATGTTGCAATAAATATGTAAATAATTATTTAGAAATTCACACAGAAGTACGGAAAATAGTTTTTGTTGAGTTCCCAGGTAAGGGGAATGGATTGATTGATTGATTGATTGATACTTTTATTAGTAGATTGCACAGTACAGTACATATTCCGTACAATTGACCACTAAATGGTAACACCCCAATAAGTTTTTCAACTTGTTTAAGTCGGGGTCCACCTTCATCAATTCATGGTACAAATATATACTATCAACATAATACAGTCATCACACAAGTTAATCATCATAGTATTTACATTGAATTATTTACATTATTTACAATCCGAGGGGTGGGATGAGGAGCTTTGGTTGATATCAGTACTTCAGTCATCAACAATGATATCATGTGAGAGAAATGGACATTGAAATAGGTGTGACTTAGTAGGATATGTACAGCCAGCAGAGAACATAGTGAGTTCACATAGCATAAGAACAAGTATATACATTAGAAGTACATTTGAGTTGTTTATAATCCGGGGAGATGGGATGTGAATGGAGGAGGGTATTAGTAAAGTGTTGAAGTTGCCTGGAGGTGTTGTTTAGAGCGGTTTTGAAGGAATATAGAGATGCACTTACTTTTATACCTGTTGGGAGTGCATTCCACATTGATGTGGCATAGAAAGAGAATGAGTTAAGACCTTTGTTAGATCGAAATCTGGGTTTAACGTGGTTTGTGGAGCTCCCCCTGGTGTTGTGGTTATGGCGCTCATTTACGTTAAGGAAGTAGTTTGACATGTACTTCGGTATCAAGGAGGTGTAGCGGATTTTATAGACTAGGCTCAGTGCAAGTTGTTTTACTCTGTCCTCCACCCTGAGCCAGCCCACTTTGGAGAAGTGGGTTGGATTGAGGTGTGATCTGGGGTGGAGGTCTAAAAGTAACCGGACTAGCTTATTCTGGGATGTTTGGATACAGCAGGGGTGCCCACACTTTTTCTGCAGGCGAGCTACTTTTCAATTGACCAACTCAAGGGGATCTACCTCATTTATATATATCATTTATATTTATTTATTTATGAAAGAGACATTTTTGTAAACAAGTTAAATGTGTTTAATGATAATACAAGCATGTGTAACACATATAGATGTCTTTCTTTCACAAAGACAAGAATATAAGTTGGTGTATTACCTGATTCTGATGACTTGCATTGATTGGAATCAGACAGTAATGATGATAACGCCCACATTTTCAAATGGAGGAGAAAAAAAGTTGTCCTTTCTGTACAATACCACATGAAAGTGGTTGGTTTTTGGCATCTAATTCATCCAGCTTCCATACACTTTACAAGAAAAACATTGGCGGCAAATTCCGTAGCTTGCTTGATTGACATTCACGGCACCCGAGGGTCTTGTGAGATGACGCTGGCTGCTGCCAGTTCATTATTATGAAAAAATGACAGAGAGGAAGGCGAGAAACACTTTTTATTTCAACAGACTTTCGCGCCGTCCCTTCCGTCAAAACTCTAAAGGCCGACTGCACATTTCCTATCTTCACAATAAAAGCCCTGCTTCATGCTGCCTGCGCTAACAAAATAAGAGTCTCAGAAAGCTGGCGTGCACAAGTGATGTGCACGCCAGCTTTCTGAGGGATCGCTTGTGCACGCCAGTTTTCCGAGACTCTGTATTTAGTTAGCGCAGGCAGCATGAAGCAGGGCTTTTATTGTGAAGATAGGAAATGTGCAGTCGGCCTTTAGAGTTTTGACGGAAGGTACGGCGCGAGAGTCTGTTGAAATAAAAAGTGTTTCTTGCCTTCCTCTCGGTCATATTTTCATAATAATGATCTTGCAGCAGCCAGCGTCATCTCACAAGACCCTCCGGTACCGTGAATGTCATTTAAGTGACGTCTTGGTGAAGATTGATGATCACTCATTTTTAGGTGTATTTTTTTTAAAAGCCTGGCTGGAGATGGACTGACACACCCCCGCGGTCGACTGGTAGCTCGCCATCGACGTAATGGGCACCCCTGGCATACAGTTTCAGTTGAAATATGAACGGTACTCATCCCTATACTCATCCTGTGTTGATATTGAGAGTGTACTCCAGTACCTGCATGTTATATTTAGATGATAAGGAGCACATTTGCTGTGAGGTTGACAGTCACAGGTGAAGCCACGACTGCTGCGGAATATTAATAACTGCACGTATCTGTGAGGCCAACACCAAGGCCACCCGACTTGTAAAGTATGGCCCCGGGGGGACATTTTGTTCTAATCTGCTTGACAACACGGCGCTGTAGCCCATAATCAGCCAGCTGCACCAGTTATTGCCTTCAGAGTCCGAGTATTAAAAAGGAGACAAGCGGGGCGCCGCGGTCATGCAGCCTCGACCCCGCCGCCTGACGGGAAGATGGAGTGACGGCTGCTCACGGCCATCTTTTTCCTAAGCGGTCTTCATAAATGTGTGATGGAGTCATGAGGCGTGAGTCGGTGAGCGAGTCGCTGCCATTGGATCGCACGAATCGATAATGACACGCCGGCATCAGCGCCGCGGTTCCGCTTTTAAAGGCCGCTGCTGAGGTCTGCCGTCTCCGTGCAGGTGGACATGCCGCAGGTAGTGGAGAGCCTCCGCCTGCTCTCCACTTTCAGGAGGAATAAATATTTGATTTGGTTTGTTGTATTTTTAACCAAGGGCTCCTTGGTCACGCAACAGCGAGCCCCCAAGCCCCCCCCCCCCCCCCCCCCTCGCTGCCATCATCGCTCTTCTCTCAGCAACGCCACGGATTTTTACTGACACTGACATGCAAGCGGAGATTGTTGACACTTGCCGTTTTTAGCGCACAGAGGTCGAAAGAATATAACATTTCAAATCACAATTTCCAAAATCCATACATATATATATATATATATACACACACACACATGTGTGTGTATATGTACAAACTTCATTTCCATATGAGTTGGGAAATTGTGTTATATGTAAATATAAACAGAATACATCCATCCATCATCTTCCGCTTATCCGAGGTCGGGTCGCGGGGGCAGCAGCCTAAGCAGAGAAGCCCAGACTTCCCTCTCCCCAGCCACTTCGTCTAGCTCTTCCCGGGGGATCCCGAGGCGTTCCCAGGCCAGCCGGGAGACATAGTCTTCCCAACGTGTCCTGGGTCTTCCCCGTGGCCTCCTACCGGTTGGACGTGCCCTAAACACCTCCCTAGGGAGGCGTTCGGGTGGCATCCTGACCAGATGCCCGAACCACCTCATCTGGCTCCTCTCCATGTGGAGGAGCAGCGGCTTTACTTTGAGTTCCTCACGGATGGCAGAGCTTCTCACCCTATCTCTAAGGGAGAGACCCAAACTCATTTGGGCCGCTTGTACCCGTGATCTTATCCTTTCGGTCATGACCCAAAGCTCATGACCATAGGTGAGGATGGGAACGTAGATCGACCGGTAAATTGAGAGCTTTGCCTTCCGGCTCAGCTCCTTCTTCACCACAACGGATCGATACAACGTCCGCATTACTGAAGACGCCGCACCGATCCGCCTGTCCATCTCACCATCCACTCTTCCCCCACTTGTGAACAAGACTCCGAGGTACTTGAACTCCTCCACTTGGGGCAGGGTCTCCTCCCCAACCCTGAGATGGCACTCCACCCTTTTCTGGGCGAGAACCATGGACTCGGACTTGAAACAGAATACGATAATTTGCAAATCCTTTTCAACCCATATTCAGTTGAATATGCTACAAAGACAACATATTTGATGTTCAAACTCATAATCTTTGTTTTTTTTGCAAATAATAATTAACTTAGAATTTGATGGCTGCAACACGTGCCAAAGTAGTTGGGAAAGGGCATGTTCACCACTGTGTTACATCACCTTTTCTTTTAACAACACTCAATACATTTTTGGGAACTGAGGAAACTAATTGTTGAAGCTTTGAAAGTGGAATTCTTTCCCATTCTTGTTTTATGTAGAGCTTCAGTCCTTCAACAGTCCGGGGTCTCCGCTGTCCTATTTTACGCTTCATAATGTGCCACACATTTTCCATGGGAGACAGGTCTGGACTGCAGGCGGGCCAGGAAAGTACCCGCACTCTTTTAATACAAAGCCACGCTGTTGTAACACGTGTATTGGCATTGTCTTGCCGAAATAAGCAGGGGCGTCCATGATAACGTTGCTTGGATGACAACATATGTTGCTCCAAAACCTGTATGGACCATTCAGCATTAATGGTGCCTTCACAGATGTGTAAGTTACCCATGCCTTGGGCACTAATACACCCCATACCATCACACATGCTGGCTTTTACACTTTGCGCCTATAACAATCCGGATGGTTAGTTTCCTCTTTGTTCCGGAGGACACCACGTCCACAGTTTCCGAATATAATTAGAAATGTGGACTCGTCAGACCTCGGAACACTTTTCCACTTTGCATCAGTCCATCATAGATGATCTTGGGGCCAGCGAAGCCGGCGGCGTTCCTGGGTGTTGTTGATAAATGGGTTTTGCTTTGCATAGCAGAGTTTTAAAAGCCTACTGAAATGACATTTTCTTATTCAAACGGGGATAGCAGGTCCATTCTATGTGTCATACTTGATCATTTCACGATATTGCCATATTTTTGCTGAAAGGATTTAGTAGAGAACATCGACGATAAAGTTCGCCACTTTTGGTGCTAATAAAAAAGCAGACGGAAGTAGCAGACGATGACGTCACAAGGGTGAGGGCTCATTACGTCCTCACATTGTTTATAATGTGAGCCTCCAGCAGCAAGAGCTATTCGGACCGCAAAAACAACAATTTCCCCATTAATTTGAGCGAGGATGAACGATTAATGGATGATGATATTGATAGCGAAGGACTAGAAAAAAAATTTAAGAATAAAATAACATAAAAAGCGACGGCTCCGGGCGGCGGCAGTGTGAGCGTTTCAGATGTAATTAGACACACTTACTAGGATAATTGTGGAAGATCCCTTATCTGCTTATTGTTTTAGTGAGATTGTAAAGACATACCTAAAGGTCGGATGGCTGCGGTGAACAGGCAGTCTCAGACAGAAGCCGAGGAGCCAAGCTCACAGCTGCCTTTTAAACAGCTACTGCAGGAGGACGAATAATCCAATGATGTCTCCGGTAAGATATATATCACAATTTTCCCATCCAAAAAACATGCTGGTTAACATAGAGAAACATGTTCGCTTGACCGCTCTGTGTTAAAAACAAAGAAACACCGGCTGTGTGTCGGTGCTAAAGATAGCTGCAACACACCGCTTTCCACCAACAGCATTATTCTTTATAGTCTCCATTATTAATTGAACAAATTGCAAAAGATTCAGCAACACAGATGTCCAAATTACTGTGGAATTATGCGATGAAAAGAGACGACTTTTAGCCGTAACTGGTGCTGAGCTAATATTTCCTGACAGTCCGTGACATCATGCGCACGCATCATCATTCCGCAACCTTTTTAACAAGAAACTCGCGGGAAATCTAAAATTGCAATTTAGTAAACTAAAGCGGCCGTATTGGCATGTGTTGCAATGTTAATATTTCATCATTGATATATAAACTATCAGACTGCGTGGTCGCTAGTAGTGGCTTTCAGTAGGACTTTAACTTGCACTTACAGATGTAGCGACCAACTGTAGTTACTGACAGTAGTTTTATGAAGTGTTCCTGAGCCCATGTGGTGATATCCTTTACACACAGATGTCAGTTTTTGATGCAGTACCGCCTGAGGGATCAAAGGTCCGTAATATCATCGCTTACGTGCAGTGATTTCTCCAGATTCTCTAAACCTTTTGATGATTTTACAGACCGTAGATGGTAAAATCCCTAAATTCCTTGCAATAGCCGGTTGAGAAATGTTGTTCTAAAACTGTTTGACAATTTGCTTACAAAGTGGTGACCCTCACCCCATCCTTGTTTGTGAATGACTTAGCATTTCATGGAAGCTGTTTTTATAGCCAATCATGGCACCCACCTGTTCCCAATTAGCCTGCACACCTGTGGGATGTTCCATATAAGTGTTTGATGAGCATTCCTCAACTTTATCAGTATTTATTGCCACCATTCCCAACTTCTTTGTCACGTCTTGCTGGCATCAAATTCTAAAGTTAATTATTATTTGCAAAAAAATTTAGTTTATGAGTTTGAACATGAAATATGTTGTCTTTGTAGCATATTCAACTGAATATGGCTTGAAAAGGATTTGCAAATCATTGTATTCTGTTTATATTTACATCTAACAAAATTTCCCAACTCATATGGAAATGAAGTTTGTAGATGGTTACACCACCGTACTGAGTTTTTGTCAGATCACATTTCCCATCAAAATTGTAATATTCAATGATCCTTAAAACATTTGAAGCATAAACATGATGACCAATTCTGCCCCGGTGACTACTTAGTATCGGATCAATACACGCATGTGTACTATCTTCCAAAGTATCCAAAAAACAGAAGAATAAGTGCCTATTACATTCAAACAGAAGTGTAAACAGAAACATGTTACCACAGAAAGTAACCCGATATTAACAGTAAATTAACCAGTAGATCAACAGTGTGGTTTTGGTCCTGGTCGTGGAACTGTGGACCAGCTCTATACTCTGGGCAGGGTTCTTGAGGGTGCATGGGAGTTTGCCCAACCAGTCTACATGTGCTTTGTGGACTTGGAGAAGGCATTGGACCGTGTCCCTCGGGAAGTCCTGTGGGGAGTGCTCAGAGAGTATGGGGTATCGGACTGTCTGATTGTGGCGGTCCACTTCCTGTTTGATCAGTGTCAGACCTTGCTCCGCATCGCTGGCAGTAAGTCGGACACGTTTCCAGTGAGGGTTGGACTCCGCCAAGGCTGTCTTTTGTCACCCATTCTGTTCATAACTTTTATGGACAGAATTTCTAGGCGCAGTTGAGGGGTTCCGGTTTGGTGACCGCAGGATTAGGTCTCTGCTTTTTGCAGATGATGTGGTCCTGATGGCTTCATCTGACCGGGATCTTCAGCTCTCACTGGATCGGTTCGCAGCCGAATGTGAAGCGACCGGAATGAGAATCAGCACCTCCAAGTCCGAGTCCATGGTTCTCGCCCAGAAAAGGGTGGAGTGCCATCTCCGGGTTGGGGAGGAGACCCTGCCCCAAGTGGAGGAGTTCAAGTACCTAGGAGTCTTGTTCACGAGTGGGGGAAGAGTGGATGGTGAGATCGACAGGCGGATCGGTGCGGCGTCTTTAGTAATGCGGACGTTGTACCGATCCGTTGTGGTGAAGAAGGAGTTGAGCCGGAAGGCAAAGCTCTCAATTTACCGATCGATCTACGTTCCCATCCTCACCTATGGTCATGAGCTTTGGGTCATGACCGAAAGGATAAGATCACGGGTACAAGCGGCCCAAATGAGTTTGGGTCTCTCCCTTAGAGATAGGGTGAGAAGCTCTGTCATCCGGGAGGAACTCAAAGTAAAGCCGCTGCTCCTCCACATGGAGAGGAGCCAGATGAGGTGGTTCGGGCATCTGGTCAGGATGCCACCCGAACGCCTCCCTAGGGAGGTGTTTAGGGCACGTCCAGCCGGTAGGAGGCCACGGGGAAGACCCAGGACACGTTGGGAAGACTATGTCTCCCGGCTGGCCTGGGAACGCCTCGGGATCCCCCGGGAAGAGCTGGACGAAGTGGCTGGGGAGAGGGAAGTCTGGGCTTCCCTGCTTAGGCTGCTGCCCCCGCGACCCGACCTCGTGCCAAGCTTGTGGCATCGTATTCAAAAAGCCTCAAGGCTGTAATTGCTGCCAAGGGTTCATCAACAAAGTACTGAGCAAAGGCTGTGAATATCATACATCAATCTTTATTGCAGACCTTAAGATCCATTACACACATTAAAACACAGTTCAAAACATTAAAAACAAATCAATAAAACATTAGAAACAAAACAATAAAACATTAAAAATAAAAGAATAAAACATAAAGCCCAAATGTCAAAACGTTTGCCAATGGTTCCACAGTCCAGATGAGTACCTAACAGAACTGTGAGCAGGGTCTCTTATCGTAGTGATTGTCATTTTCAATTAATACTTATGTACATGTGTTTTTTTTGGTAATAAATCTATGAAAAAAAACAAAATTTTGTCATCATGGGGTATTGTGTGTAGAATTTTGAGGGAAAACAAAGAATTATTCCATTTTAGAAATAAATGTGGGGAAAAAGGAAGCATTGCGAGTACTTTCCGAAGGCACTGTACGTTGGACACAGATATGTAATGGATACTCTTTTATCTACCCATCATTCCGATACAAATCGATTTTGATATCAGTCCAAAGGATTTCTCCCCGGAACGTTGGAGTCCTCAAGAGGAAATCGGTCCCAGTCCTGTTGAAACCTGATGTATGAAAGAACAAATGATGAATGCTATATTTTTATGAATCCACTTTGATTGAAGATGCATTTCAAAAACGCAACGTTTCAAATTCATTACAAGTATGATTTATTATTTATTGCGGTATCACATTTTGCTGTGTGCTGCATTTGTGCTGATGACATTATCACGTATGTGACTTTAGTGGACCAGGCAGTCCAACTTCTCAAAGCTCATGAGTCCATGAGCTCATTCTGACCTCACCTTCTCCTCTTTCTTACCCGAACACGATGACGAAAACACTCAAGACGCTCACCGATGTGTGTGTGTGTGTGTGTGTGTGTGTGTGTGCGTGTGGTTTTATGAAGTGTTCCTGAGCCCATATGGTGATATCCTTTACACACTGATGTCGGTTTTTGATGCAGTACCACCTGAGGGATCAACGGTCCGTAATATCATCGCTTACGTGCAGTGATTTCTCCAGATTCTCTGAACCTTTTGATGATTTTACGGACCGTAGATGGTAAAATCCCTAAATTCCTTGCTATAGCTGGTTGAGAAATGTTGTTCTAAAACTGTTCGACAATTTGCTTACAAAGTGGTGACCCTCGCCCCATCCTTGTTTGTGAATGACTTAGCATTTCATGGAAGCTGCTTTTATATCCAATCATGGCACCCACCTGTTCCCAATTAGCCTGCACACCTGTGGGATGTTCCAAATAAGTCTTTGATGAGAATTTCTCAACATTATCAGTATTTATTGCCACCTTTTCCAACTTCTTTGTCACGTGTTGCTGGCATCAAATTCTAAATGTAATGATTATTAGCAAAAAAAATTGTTTATCAGTTTGAACATCAAATATGTTGTCCTTGTAGGATATTCAACTGAATATGGCTTGAAAATGACTTGCAAATCATTGTATTCTGTTTATATTTACATCTAACACAATTTCCCAACTCATATGGAAACAGGGTTTTGTAAAATGCTATAATTGTTACTCTGAGCTTTGTAGTCAACTATTAAAAATTACTGTCTACTGTCTTGATTTTCCATTTCCTCTCTTGGGCTCTGGTACATGATGTCCATGCATTGTGTTAGTAAAACACATGTTGACAGCATACCTTACTTTGTTGGGTGATGTTTATTTTCATGCAGATTTGATAGTGGTGCCAATGTGTCAGGCTAACATATTAAATCATTTTATTTAGAACAGTGTTTCCTAAAGAATTATGTTGAAACCCAACTGTTCTGGCGAGGCACAGGGATAGTTCTGTCAATATAATACTTGTTAGTATGGCACAGGTTGGTCATTAGTCTAGCCATCGTCCATCAGTTGTTTTGCTTTGTACTTAAAGTTAAATATGAGTAAATTAATGCATTTCTTTGGATACGTTAGGAACAGTGTTGAGACTGAATTTGAAGGTTGAATATTCTCATAAACATAGCAAACATACTATACATGTTACAATTACTTTTATAGATTTTTGTCCCCAAAGGAATGTGGGGTACCTAAAAGTGACTTTAGTGAGTTTGTGTATCTGTGTACAATTAAAGTCCCCAAAATGGACTTTAAAAATATTTTTGTCCCCAATGTGATGGTATTTTTACTTTTTGAAAAAAAGTCGTTTGAAACTAAAATCTCAGGTGATTTCTATAATCTGGGAATTCCCAGGGATAAATCCTACATACTGGCATCACTCTAAACCTTTCAGAAAGTGGTGTCCTCAAAAGTATGGTATTTTTATGGGCGCCCCCAAAATGGACATTAAGGGAGTATGTGTGTGTGTGTGTGTGTGTGTGTGTGTGTGCGTGTGTGTGCGTGTGTGTGTGTGTGTGTGTGTGTGTGTGTGTGTGTGTGTGTTCTGGCAATACTTACTTAATGGGGACATCGCTCTGTTCACACAGTCACCTTTAGGGGACCTCTGACGGTGTGGGGACCAAAAAACAGGTCCCCTCAAGGGAAACCTTTTTAAATGATAGTCAGATCCATTCTGCAGATGCCTAAGTGATTTTTAAGCTTCGGCCCATAAAAAATGTTTACAGGTTAGTTTGAGTGTGAACTTTTTTTTTTTTTTTTTTTAAATGGTCCTTTATACAAAATTATTTAAATTCGGTCCCCATGAACCATATTAACTCTTTTTCCCCAGGGTCCCCAGTAAGTATGATCAGCACATTACTTCATCAATCCAGAGATTTAAAGACGTGTATGAGCTAACTGGGCAGTGGACATTTTACCCAATAGTTTTTATGCCTCCACAACCTGTAGAAAGGCCGGTCCCCACAAGTCACGAACAATAACTTGGTCCCCACGTGTGTGTGTGTGTGTGTGTGCGTGTGTGTGTGTGTGTGTGTGTGTGCGTGTGTGTGTGTGTGTGTGTGTGTGTGTGTAGCTGCTATTCGGCTGTTGTTGTCCTGATAACACTGTTTCCTTTCTGATACATTACCGATATTGATTTGATATATCAGCACACATCATACATGCTTGTAATATTTTGTCGTATGAAAGTGAAAATAGTCAGAGAACAATGGTTGGTATGAAAAACACAAACCTATTTTTTTTTAATTAACTGTCTGCAATGGACTTATGCTGTCTTAGTGGTGGTGATAGTTTTCTGGTGACACCTAGTGGCCACAATACTGTATAAAACCACTGCTGCTCACTGCTCCCCTCACCTCCAAGGGGGTGAATAAAGGAATGGGTCGAATGCAGAGGAAACATTTCACCACAATGTGACAATCATTGGTACTTTAACTTTAAATTAAGCTCAGGACACAATAAAGTGAATGATGCGGACACGTTTGTTACTGGATACTTTTTTTTTCCTCTTATTTTTTTGGTGATATAAAGTACAAATGTATACAATTTCAACCTTAGAAATATATTAAGCTCATAGAAAATACCTATTACCTGTTAAAAACAACCTATCAAACACTTTTATGTTGAAATACTGAACAGATGTTTATTTGTATAAGGTACACATCTGTACAGTATTTTAACATAAAAGTGTTTGATGGTGAGGCATTAAAAGCCACAAAATGCAAAGGGTCCAACAGACCCTCAAACGCTGGCTGAGTAACAACAATATGAACATTACACAAGGGTTAATAGACCTGCTCATCGACAGGCTGCCTTATACTCGGGTGAGCCTTATAGTCCGAAAAATAGGGTGCTGTAACTGGTGCAAATTGATAATGTCCACCTAAGAGGAACCATTTCAGGTACACGCTGGTACCCCCTATTTCTGAGGGTGAGGAACAAGGGCCACGTGTTCAGGATGGGTATGATTAATGTCAAAATCGAAACGGTGGAATATTTCCAAACCTTTCTTGCATGTGACGTCACTTCCGATTGCAGACTAAACACCGGCTCACGTGAACAACAATTCAAGGCAATTTTCAACACCAAGAAAGCGAGTATGCTCGGTAGAAAACGCTCAAACGCACAGTCAGTGCTAGCTCGATGCTAATTTACATTGGATTTGCCATTGACATGCTACTGGGGATGGCGCGGTGAAGCCGGGAGAGAACCTGAGGGTTCCTGGTTTGATCCCCAGCTTCTACTGACCTCGTCACGTCCGTTGTGTCCTTGAGCAAGACACTTCGCCCTTGCTCCTGATGGGTCGTCATTTCCCCATGTAAACACTGCATTCGGTGGAGTCATCTGTCCACATTGACTCTAAATGAATTAGCAATGAGCAACTCAACGATCCGTCCTCCAGCTTCTCTCCCCGATAACGATGTGCAAATATTAAAAAGTAGAAGAAAAGTTAGTCAATTGGTTTTTGGGCTTGATTGAGTTTGAATATTTGATCTAGTCATAATTTGGTGTACATTTGTTTGTCTTTTCTTCCGCCCACCCCGTTCCAAATGAAGACGGGTTGACCTTCCCGCGTTTTGATCGGTCGCCCTAATGATGATATTTGCGCGGATTAAAAGGTGTCGAAATAACTCAAAGGCGTGTTTGTCCGACTGCGTATTGCCATTTCTTTTTCCAATTAGTATGGAACAACGATTATAGATGCAAGCAAGTCAAAAATCTGCTCACGCCATTCATACAGAAACGCGGCCGTTTGTCTTTTCGTCACAATATCAATATTCATCGGTTTTTAAGTCCCCGCAGAAAAAGAGGAGAGGGGGAAAAAAATGCATCTTTCCCTTTTTCGGAGGCGAATGATCGAATTTTATCAGGCGTCGCATTAATAAAACATCCAGCAGTGGAAGAGCTGCTGTGGGCTTTGAGGCCCGTTTTGCATGACTGGGAGGATGAAATGTAATTGAGAAGACACAAGCCTTGAAATATTTAAGAGAGGTAATTGTGGCAAACGTCACTCCGCCGCGTGTTTTTGTGTCGTTTGGGACTTGTCGTCCCGGGGAATTCTCAGCCCTTTTATGGCATACATGTCGCAAGGAATATGCAGTGAACAAAACGTCGATTACGTAAAGTGCATACTGTAAGTCAGCTAATATCAATATGGGCGGTATAGCTCGGTTGGTAGATCGGCCGTGCCGGCAGCTTGAGGGTTCCAGGTTCGATCCCCGCTTCCTGTCATCCTAGTCACTGCCGTTGTGTCCTTGGGCAAGACACTTTACCCACCTGCTCCCAGTGCCACACACACCGGTTCAAAAATGTAACTTAGATATCGGGTTTCACTATGTGAAAGCGCTTTGAGTCACTAGAGAAAAAGCGCTATATAAATATAATTCACGTCACACTTCACTTGGGTCAAGGGGAACCTTGCTCGCCTACCATCACCCGGAAAAGATGAAGCCAGCGAAATCTTGCGTCAATTTTTGAGGTATTTACATTTTTAAAAGTTAAAATGGGAGTTAACTTTTTTGAGAAACTACATTTTCCAAACTAACTCACACAAAAAAATGTCCACTACAAAGGACACTGCTTCACTTTTCACTTTAAAGAAAATATTTTCTTGGATTTTAAAATCTTTGTTTGTTATTTTGAACATATTGCACCGTGATATTTTGATATCTTTGCATCCCTACCATCCATTTTCTACCGCTTGTCCCTCTACTATGCAATGCGAAAGCCATTTATCAACAACACCCAGTTCCTTGGGCAAGACACTTTACCCACCTGCTCCCAGTGCCACACACACTGCTTTAAAAATGTAATGTAGATATCGGGTTTCACTATGTAAAAAGCACTTTGAGTCACTGGAGAAAAAGCGCTATATAAAGACAATTCACTTCACACTTCACTCGGGTCAAGAGGCACCTTGCCGATGGAAAGCACCAAAGCTATTTGCTCGGCTACCATCACCCAGAAAAGATGAAGCCAGCGAAATCTTGCATCAATTTTTGAGGTATTTACATTTTTTAAAGTTAAAATGGGAGTTAACTTTTCTGAGAAACTACATTTTCCAAACTGACTCACACAAAAAAATGTCCACTACAAAGGACACTGCTTCACTTTTCACTTTAAAGACACATTTTTTCAAATTTATTTTCTTGGATTTTAAAATCTTTGTTATTTTGAACATATTGTACCGTGATGTTTTGATATCTTTACATCCCTACCATCCATTTTCTACTGCTTGTCCCTCTACTATGCAAAGCGAAAGCCATTTATCAACAACACCCAGTTCCTTGGGCAAGACACTTTACCCTCCTGCTCCCAGTGCCACCCACACTGCTTTAAAAATGTAATGTAGATATCGGGTTTCACTATGTAAAAAGCACTTTGAGTCACTGGAGAAAAAGCGCTATATAAAGACAATTCACTTCACACTTCACTCGGGTCAAGGGGCACCTTGCCGAGGGAAAGCACCAAAGCTATTTGCTCGGCTACCATCACCCGGAAAAGATGAAGCCAGCGAAATCTTGCGTCAATTTTTAGGTATTTACATTTTTAAAAGATAAAATGGGAGTTAAGTTTTCTGAGAAACTGCATTTTCCAAACTGACTCCCACAAAAAAATGTCCACTACAAAGGACACTGCTTCACTTTTCACTTTAAAGACACATTTTTTTTAAAATATTTCCTTGGATTTTAAAATCTTTGTTTGTTATTTTGAACATATTGTACCGTGATATTTTGATATCTTTACATCCCTACCATCCGTTTTCTACCGCTTGTCCCTCTACTATGCAAAGCGAAAGCCATTTATCAACAACACCCAGTTCCTTGGGCAAGACACTTTACCCACCTGCTCCCAGTGCCACCCACACTGCTTTAAAAATGTAATGTAGATATCGGGTTTCACTATGTAAAAAGCACTTTGAGTCACTGGACAAAAAGCGCTATATAAAGACAATTCACTTCACACTTCACTCGGGTCAAGGGGCACCTTGCCGAGGGAAAGCACCAAAGCTATTTGCTCGGCTACCATCACCTGGAAAAGATGAAGCCAGCGAAGTTGTGCATCAATTTTTGAGGTTTTTACATGTTTAAAAGATAAAATGGGAGTTAACTTTTCTGAGAAACTGCATTTTCCAAACTGACTCACAAAAAAAAAATGTCCACTACAAAGGACACTGCTTCACTTTTCACTTTAAAGACACTTTTTTTCAAAATTTTTTCCTTGGATTTTAAAATCTTTGTTATTTTGAACATATTGTACCGTGATATTTTGATATCTTTGCATCCCTACCATCCATTTTCTACCGCTTGTCCCTCTACTATGCGAAGCGAAAGCCATTTATCAACAACACCCAGTTCCTTGGGCAAGACACTTTACCCACCTGCTCCCAGTGCCACCCACACTGCTTTAAAAATGTAATGTAGATGTCGGGTTTCACTATGTAAAAGCGCTTTGAGTCACTAGAGAAAAAGCGCTATATAAAGACAATTCACTTCACACTTCACTTGGGTCAAGGGGCACCTTGCCGAGGGAAAGCACCAAAGCTATTTGCTCGGCTACCATCACCCGGAAAAGATGAAGCCAGCGAAATCTTGCGTCAATTTTTGAGGTATTTACATTTTTTAAAGATAAAATGGGAGTTAACTTTTCTGAGAAACTGCATTTTCCAAACTGACTCACACAAAAAAATGTCCACTACAAAGGACACTGCTTCACTTTTCACTTTAAAGACACATTTTTAAAAATATTTTCTTGGATTTTAAAATCTTTGTTTGTTATTTTGAACATATTGTACCGTGATATTTTGATATCTTTGCATCCCTACCATCCATTTTCTACTGATTGTCCCTCTACTATGCAAAGCGAAAGCCATTTATCAACAACACCCAGTTCCTTGGGCAAGACACTTTACCCACCTGCTCCCAGTGCCACACACACTGCTTTAAAAATGTAATGTAGATGTCGGGTTTCACTATGTAAAAGCGCTTTGAGTCACTAGAGAAAAAGCGCTATATAAAGACAATTCACTTCACACTTCACTCGGGTCAAGGGGCACCTTGCCGAGGGAAAGCACCAAAGCTATTTGCTCAGCTTCCATCACCCGGAAAAGATGAAGCCAGCGAAGTTGTGCGTCAATCTTTTAGGTATTTTCATTTTTAAAAGATAAAATGGGTGTTAAATTTTCTGAGAAACTACATTTTCCAAACTGACTCACACAAAAAAATGTCCACTACAAAGGACACTGCTTCACTTTTCACTTTAAAGACACATTTTTAAAAATATTTTCTTGGGTTTTAAAATCTTTGTTTGTTATTTTGAACATATTGCACCGTGATATTTTGATATCTTTGCATCCCTACCATCCATTTTCTACTGATTGTCCCTCTACTATGCAAAGCGAAAGCCATTTATCAACAACACCCAGTTCCTTGGGCAAGACACTTTACCCACCTGCTCCCAGTGCCACCCACACTGCTTTAAAAATGTAATGTAGATGTCGGGTTTCACTATGTAAAAGCGCTTTGAGTCACTAGAGAAAAAGCGCTATATAAAGACAATTCACTTCACACTTCACTTGGGTCAAGGGGCACCTTGCCGAGGGAAAGCACCAAAGCTATTTTCTCGGCTACCATCACCCGGAAAAGATGAAGCCAGCGAAATCTTGCGTCAATTTTTAGGTATTTACATGTTTAAAAGATAAAATGGGAGTTAACTTTTCTGAGAAACTACATTTTCCAAACTGACTCACACAAAAAAATGTCCACTACAAAGGACACTGCTTCACTTTTCACTTTAAAGACACATTTTTAAAAATATTTTCTTGGATTTTAAAATCTTTGTTTGTTATTTTGAACATATTGCACCGTGATATTTTGATATCTTTGCATCCCTAACATCCATTTTCTACCGCTTGTCCCTCTACTATGCGAAGCGAAAGCCATTTATCAACAACACCCAGTTCCTTGGGCAAGACACTTTACCCACCTGCTCCCAGTGCCACCCACACTGCTTTAAAATTGTAATGTAGATATTAGGTTTCACTATGTAAAAGCGCTTTGAGTCACTGGAGAAAAAGCGCTATATAAAGACAATTCACTTCACACTTCACTTGGGTCAAGGGGCACCTTGCCGAGGGAAAGCACCAAAGCTATTTTCTCGGCTACCATTACCTGGAAAAGATGAAGCCAGCGAAATCTTGCGTCAATTTTTAGGTATTTACATTTTTAAAAGATTAAATGGGAGTTAAGTTTTCTGAGAAACTGCATTTTCCAAACTGACTCACACAAAAAAATGTCCACTACAAAGGACACGGCTTCACTTTTCACTTTAAAGACACATTTTTAAAAATATTTTCTTGGGTTTTAAAATCTTTGTTATTTTGAACATATTGTACCGTGATATTTTGATATCTTTGCATCCCTACCATCCATTTTCTACCGCTTGTCCCTCTACTATGCAAAGTGAAAGCCATTTATCAACAACACCCAGTTCCTTGGGCAAGACACTTTACCCACCTGCTCCCAGTGCCACACACACTGCTTTAAAAATGTAATGCAGATGTCGGGTTTCACTATGTAGAAGCGCTTTGAGTCACTAGAGAAAAAGCGCTATATAAAGACAATTCACTTCACACTTCACTCGGGTCAAGGGGCACCTTGCCGAGGGAAAGCACCAAAGCTATTTGCTTGGCTACCATCACCTGGAAAAGATGAAGCCAGCAAAATCTTGCGTCAATTTTTGAGGTATTTACATTTTTTAAAGTTAAAATGGGAGTTAACTTTTCTGAGAAACTGCATTTTCCAAACTGACTCACACAAAAAAATGTCCACTACAAAGGACACGGCTTCACTTTTCACTTTAAAGAAACATTTTTTTTTAATATTTTCTTGGATTTTAAAATCTTTGTTTGTTATTTTGAACATATTGTACCGTGATATTTTGATATCTTTGCATCCCTACCATCCATTTTCTACCGCTTGTCCCTCTACTATGCAAAGCGAAAGCCATTTATCAACAACACCCAGTTCCTTGGGCAAGACACTTTACCCACCTGCTCCCAGTGCCACCCACACTGCTTTAAAAATGTAATGTAGATATTAGGTTTCACTATGTAAAAGCGCTTTGAGTCACTGGAGAAAAAGCGCTATATAAAGACAATTCACTTCACACTTCACTTGGGTCAAGGGGCACCTTGCCGAGGGAAAGCACCAAAGCTATTTGCTCGGCTACCATCACCCGGAAAAGATGAAGCCAGCGAAATCTTGCATCAATTTTTGAGGTATTTACATTTTTTAAAGTTAAAATGGGAGTTAACTTTTCTGAGAAACTACATTTTCCAAACTGACTCACACAAAAAAATGTCCACTACAAAGGACACTGCTTCACTTTTCACTTTAAAGACACATTTTTTCAAAATTATTTTCTTGGATTTTAAAATCTTTGTTATTTTGAACATATTGTACCGTGATGTTTTGATATCTTTACATCCCTACCATCCATTTTCTACTGCTTGTCCCTCTACTATGCAAAGCGAAAGCCATTTATCAACAACACCCAGTTCCTTGGGCAAGACACTTTACCCTCCTGCTCCCAGTGCCACCCACACTGCTTTAAAAATGTAATGTAGATATCGGGTTTCACTATGTAAAAAGCACTTTGAGTCACTGGAGAAAAAGCGCTATATAAAGACAATTCACTTCACACTTCACTCGGGTCAAGGGGCACCTTGCCGATGGAAAGCACCAAAGCTATTTGCTCGGCTACCATCACCCGGAAAAGATGAAGCCAGCGAAATCTTGCGTCAATTTTTAGGTATTTACATTTTTAAAAGATAAAATGGGAGTTAAGTTTTCTGAGAAACTGCATTTTCCAAACTGACTCCCACAAAAAAATGTCCACTACAAAGGACACTGCTTCACTTTTCACTTTAAAGACACATTTTTTTTAAAATATTTCCTTGGATTTTAAAATCTTTGTTTGTTATTTTGAACATATTGTACCGTGATATTTTGATATCTTTACATCCCTACCATCCGTTTTCTACCGCTTGTCCCTCTACTATGCAAAGCGAAAGCCATTTATCAACAACACCCAGTTCCTTGGGCAAGACACTTTACCCACCTGCTCCCAGTGCCACCCACACTGCTTTAAAAATGTAATGTAGATATCGGGTTTCACTATGTAAAAAGCACTTTGAGTCACTGGACAAAAAGCGCTATATAAAGACAATTCACTTCACACTTCACTCGGGTCAAGGGGCACCTTGCCGAGGGAAAGCACCAAAGCTATTTGCTCGGCTACCATCACCTGGAAAAGATGAAGCCAGCGAAGTTGTGCATCAATTTTTGAGGTTTTTACATGTTTAAAAGATAAAATGGGAGTTAACTTTTCTGAGAAACTGCATTTTCCAAACTGACTCACAAAAAAAAAATGTCCACTACAAAGGACACTGCTTCACTTTTCACTTTAAAGACACTTTTTTTCAAAATTTTTTCCTTGGATTTTAAAATCTTTGTTATTTTGAACATATTGTACCGTGATATTTTGATATCTTTGCATCCCTACCATCCATTTTCTACCGCTTGTCCCTCTACTATGCGAAGCGAAAGCCATTTATCAACAACACCCAGTTCCTTGGGCAAGACACTTTACCCACCTGCTCCCAGTGCCACCCACACTGCTTTAAAAATGTAATGTAGATGTCGGGTTTCACTATGTAAAAGCGCTTTGAGTCACTAGAGAAAAAGCGCTATATAAAGACAATTCACTTCACACTTCACTTGGGTCAAGGGGCACCTTGCCGAGGGAAAGCACCAAAGCTATTTGCTCGGCTACCATCACCCGGAAAAGATGAAGCCAGCGAAATCTTGCGTCAATTTTTGAGGTATTTACATTTTTTAAAGATAAAATGGGAGTTAACTTTTCTGAGAAACTGCATTTTCCAAACTGACTCACACAAAAAAATGTCCACTACAAAGGACACTGCTTCACTTTTCACTTTAAAGACACATTTTTAAAAATATTTTCTTGGATTTTAAAATCTTTGTTTGTTATTTTGAACATATTGTACCGTGATATTTTGATATCTTTGCATCCCTACCATCCATTTTCTACTGATTGTCCCTCTACTATGCAAAGCGAAAGCCATTTATCAACAACACCCAGTTCCTTGGGCAAGACACTTTACCCACCTGCTCCCAGTGCCACACACACTGCTTTAAAAATGTAATGTAGATGTCGGGTTTCACTATGTAAAAGCGCTTTGAGTCACTAGAGAAAAAGCGCTATATAAAGACAATTCACTTCACACTTCACTCGGGTCAAGGGGCACCTTGCCGAGGGAAAGCACCAAAGCTATTTGCTCAGCTTCCATCACCCGGAAAAGATGAAGCCAGCGAAGTTGTGCGTCAATCTTTTAGGTATTTTCATTTTTAAAAGATAAAATGGGTGTTAAATTTTCTGAGAAACTACATTTTCCAAACTGACTCACACAAAAAAATGTCCACTACAAAGGACACTGCTTCACTTTTCACTTTAAAGACACATTTTTTTCAAATATTTTCTTGGATTTTAAAATCTTTGTTTGTTATTTTGAACATATTGTACCGTGATATTTTGATATCTTTGCATCCCTACCATCCATTTTCTACCGCTTGTCCCTCTACTATGCGAAGCGAAAGCCATTTATCAACAACACCCAGTTCCTTGGGCAAGACACTTTACCCACCTGCTCCCAGTGCCACACACACTGCTTTAAAAATGTAATGTAGATGTCGGGTTTCACTATGTAAAAGCGCTTTGAGTCACTAGAGAAAAAGCGCTATATAAAGACAATTCACTTCACACTTCACTCGGGTCAAGGGGCACCTTGCCGAGGGAAAGCACCAAAGCTATTTGCTCGGCTACCATCACCCGGAAAAGATGAAGCCAGCGAAATCTTGCGTCAATTTGTGAGGTATTTACATTTTTTAAAGATAAAATGGGAGTTAACTTTTCTGAGAAACTGCATTTTCCAAACTGACTCACACAAAAAAATGTCCACTACAAAGGACACGGCTTCACTTTTCACTTTAAAGACACATTTTTAAAAATATTTTCTTGGGTTTTAAAATCTTTGTTATTTTGAACATATTGTACCGTGATATTTTGATATCTTTGCATCCCTACCATCCATTTTCTACCGCTTGTCCCTCTACTATGCAAAGTGAAAGCCATTTATCAACAACACCCAGTTCCTTGGGCAAGACACTTTACCCACCTGCTCCCAGTGCCACACACACTGCTTTAAAAATGTAATGCAGATGTCGGGTTTCACTATGTAGAAGCGCTTTGAGTCACTAGAGAAAAAGCGCTATATAAAGACAATTCACTTCACACTTCACTCGGGTCAAGGGGCACCTTGCCGAGGGAAAGCACCAAAGCTATTTGCTTGGCTACCATCACCTGGAAAAGATGAAGCCAGCAAAATCTTGCGTCAATTTTTGAGGTATTTACATTTTTTAAAGTTAAAATGGGAGTTAACTTTTCTGAGAAACTGCATTTTCCAAACTGACTCACACAAAAAAATGTCCACTACAAAGGACACGGCTTCACTTTTCACTTTAAAGAAACATTTTTTTTTAATATTTTCTTGGATTTTAAAATCTTTGTTTGTTATTTTGAACATATTGTACCGTGATATTTTGATATCTTTGCATCCCTACCATCCATTTTCTACCGCTTGTCCCTCTACTATGCAAAGCGAAAGCCATTTATCAACAACACCCAGTTCCTTGGGCAAGACACTTTACCCACCTGCTCCCAGTGCCACCCACACTGCTTTAAAAATGTAATGTAGATATTAGGTTTCACTATGTAAAAGCGCTTTGAGTCACTGGAGAAAAAGCGCTATATAAAGACAATTCACTTCACACTTCACTTGGGTCAAGGGGCACCTTGCCGAGGGAAAGCACCAAAGCTATTTGCTCGGCTACCATCACCCGGAAAAGATGAAGCCAGCGAAATCTTGCATCAATTTTTGAGGTATTTACATTTTTTAAAGTTAAAATGGGAGTTAACTTTTCTGAGAAACTACATTTTCCAAACTGACTCACACAAAAAAATGTCCACTACAAAGGACACTGCTTCACTTTTCACTTTAAAGACACATTTTTTCAAAATTATTTTCTTGGATTTTAAAATCTTTGTTATTTTGAACATATTGTACCGTGATGTTTTGATATCTTTACATCCCTACCATCCATTTTCTACTGCTTGTCCCTCTACTATGCAAAGCGAAAGCCATTTATCAACAACACCCAGTTCCTTGGGCAAGACACTTTACCCTCCTGCTCCCAGTGCCACCCACACTGCTTTAAAAATGTAATGTAGATATCGGGTTTCACTATGTAAAAAGCACTTTGAGTCACTGGAGAAAAAGCGCTATATAAAGACAATTCACTTCACACTTCACTCGGGTCAAGGGGCACCTTGCCGATGGAAAGCACCAAAGCTATTTGCTCGGCTACCATCACCCGGAAAAGATGAAGCCAGCGAAATCTTGCGTCAATTTTTAGGTATTTACATTTTTAAAAGATAAAATGGGAGTTAAGTTTTCTGAGAAACTGCATTTTCCAAACTGACTCCCACAAAAAAATGTCCACTACAAAGGACACTGCTTCACTTTTCACTTTAAAGACACATTTTTTTTAAAATATTTCCTTGGATTTTAAAATCTTTGTTTGTTATTTTGAACATATTGTACCGTGATATTTTGATATCTTTACATCCCTACCATCCGTTTTCTACCGCTTGTCCCTCTACTATGCAAAGCGAAAGCCATTTATCAACAACACCCAGTTCCTTGGGCAAGACACTTTACCCACCTGCTCCCAGTGCCACCCACACTGCTTTAAAAATGTAATGTAGATATCGGGTTTCACTATGTAAAAAGCACTTTGAGTCACTGGACAAAAAGCGCTATATAAAGACAATTCACTTCACACTTCACTCGGGTCAAGGGGCACCTTGCCGAGGGAAAGCACCAAAGCTATTTGCTCGGCTACCATCACCTGGAAAAGATGAAGCCAGCGAAGTTGTGCATCAATTTTTGAGGTTTTTACATGTTTAAAAGATAAAATGGGAGTTAACTTTTCTGAGAAACTGCATTTTCCAAACTGACTCACAAAAAAAAAATGTCCACTACAAAGGACACTGCTTCACTTTTCACTTTAAAGACACTTTTTTTCAAAATTTTTTCCTTGGATTTTAAAATCTTTGTTATTTTGAACATATTGTACCGTGATATTTTGATATCTTTGCATCCCTACCATCCATTTTCTACCGCTTGTCCCTCTACTATGCGAAGCGAAAGCCATTTATCAACAACACCCAGTTCCTTGGGCAAGACACTTTACCCACCTGCTCCCAGTGCCACCCACACTGCTTTAAAAATGTAATGTAGATGTCGGGTTTCACTATGTAAAAGCGCTTTGAGTCACTAGAGAAAAAGCGCTATATAAAGACAATTCACTTCACACTTCACTTGGGTCAAGGGGCACCTTGCCGAGGGAAAGCACCAAAGCTATTTGCTCGGCTACCATCACCCGGAAAAGATGAAGCCAGCGAAATCTTGCGTCAATTTTTGAGGTATTTACATTTTTTAAAGATAAAATGGGAGTTAACTTTTCTGAGAAACTGCATTTTCCAAACTGACTCACACAAAAAAATGTCCACTACAAAGGACACTGCTTCACTTTTCACTTTAAAGACACATTTTTAAAAATATTTTCTTGGATTTTAAAATCTTTGTTTGTTATTTTGAACATATTGTACCGTGATATTTTGATATCTTTGCATCCCTACCATCCATTTTCTACTGATTGTCCCTCTACTATGCAAAGCGAAAGCCATTTATCAACAACACCCAGTTCCTTGGGCAAGACACTTTACCCACCTGCTCCCAGTGCCACACACACTGCTTTAAAAATGTAATGTAGATGTCGGGTTTCACTATGTAAAAGCGCTTTGAGTCACTAGAGAAAAAGCGCTATATAAAGACAATTCACTTCACACTTCACTCGGGTCAAGGGGCACCTTGCCGAGGGAAAGCACCAAAGCTATTTGCTCAGCTTCCATCACCCGGAAAAGATGAAGCCAGCGAAGTTGTGCGTCAATCTTTTAGGTATTTTCATTTTTAAAAGATAAAATGGGTGTTAAATTTTCTGAGAAACTACATTTTCCAAACTGACTCACACAAAAAAATGTCCACTACAAAGGACACTGCTTCACTTTTCACTTTAAAGACACATTTTTAAAAATATTTTCTTGGGTTTTAAAATCTTTGTTTGTTATTTTGAACATATTGCACCGTGATATTTTGATATCTTTGCATCCCTACCATCCATTTTCTACTGATTGTCCCTCTACTATGCAAAGCGAAAGCCATTTATCAACAACACCCAGTTCCTTGGGCAAGACACTTTACCCACCTGCTCCCAGTGCCACCCACACTGCTTTAAAAATGTAATGTAGATGTCGGGTTTCACTATGTAAAAGCGCTTTGAGTCACTAGAGAAAAAGCGCTATATAAAGACAATTCACTTCACACTTCACTTGGGTCAAGGGGCACCTTGCCGAGGGAAAGCACCAAAGCTATTTTCTCGGCTACCATCACCCGGAAAAGATGAAGCCAGCGAAATCTTGCGTCAATTTTTAGGTATTTACATGTTTAAAAGATAAAATGGGAGTTAACTTTTCTGAGAAACTACATTTTCCAAACTGACTCACACAAAAAAATGTCCACTACAAAGGACACTGCTTCACTTTTCACTTTAAAGACACATTTTTAAAAATATTTTCTTGGATTTTAAAATCTTTGTTTGTTATTTTGAACATATTGCACCGTGATATTTTGATATCTTTGCATCCCTAACATCCATTTTCTACCGCTTGTCCCTCTACTATGCGAAGCGAAAGCCATTTATCAACAACACCCAGTTCCTTGGGCAAGACACTTTACCCACCTGCTCCCAGTGCCACCCACACTGCTTTAAAATTGTAATGTAGATATTAGGTTTCACTATGTAAAAGCGCTTTGAGTCACTGGAGAAAAAGCGCTATATAAAGACAATTCACTTCACACTTCACTTGGGTCAAGGGGCACCTTGCCGAGGGAAAGCACCAAAGCTATTTTCTCGGCTACCATTACCTGGAAAAGATGAAGCCAGCGAAATCTTGCGTCAATTTTTAGGTATTTACATTTTTAAAAGATTAAATGGGAGTTAAGTTTTCTGAGAAACTGCATTTTCCAAACTGACTCACACAAAAAAATGTCCACTACAAAGGACACGGCTTCACTTTTCACTTTAAAGACACATTTTTTTCAAATATTTTCTTGGATTTTAAAATCTTTGTTTGTTATTTTGAACATATTGTACCGTGATATTTTGATATCTTTGCATCCCTACCATCCATTTTCTACCGCTTGTCCCTCTACTATGCGAAGCGAAAGCCATTTATCAACAACACCCAGTTCCTTGGGCAAGACACTTTACCCACCTGCTCCCAGTGCCACACACACTGCTTTAAAAATGTAATGTAGATGTCGGGTTTCACTATGTAAAAGCGCTTTGAGTCACTAGAGAAAAAGCGCTATATAAAGACAATTCACTTCACACTTCACTTGGGTCAAGGGGCACCTTGCCGATGGAAAGCACCAAAGCTATTTGCTCGGCTACCATCACCCGGAAAAGATGAAGCCAGCGAAATCTTGCGTCAATTTGTGAGGTATTTACATTTTTTAAAGATAAAATGGGAGTTAACTTTTCTGAGAAACTGCATTTTCCAAACTGACTCACACAAAAAAATGTCCACTACAAAGGACACGGCTTCACTTTTCACTTTAAAGAAACATTTTTTTTTAATATTTTCTTGGATTTTAAAATCTTTGTTTGTTATTTTGAACATATTGTACCGTGATATTTTGATATCTTTGCATCCCTACCATCCATTTTCTACCGCTTGTCCCTCTACTATGCAAAGTGAAAGCCATTTATCAACAACACCCAGTTCCTTGGGCAAGACACTTTACCCACCTGCTCCCAGTGCCACACACACTGCTTTAAAAATGTAATGCAGATGTCGGGTTTCACTATGTAGAAGCGCTTTGAGTCACTAGAGAAAAAGCGCTATATAAAGACAATTCACTTCACACTTCACTCGGGTCAAGGGGCACCTTGCCGAGGGAAAGCACCAAAGCTATTTGCTTGGCTACCATCACCTGGAAAAGATGAAGCCAGCAAAATCTTGCGTCAATTTTTGAGGTATTTACATTTTTTAAAGTTAAAATGGGAGTTAACTTTTCTGAGAAACTGCATTTTCCAAACTGACTCACACAAAAAAATGTCCACTACAAAGGACATGGCTTCACTTTTCACTTTAAAGAAACATTTTTTTTTAATATTTTCTTGGATTTTAAAATCTTTGTTTGTTATTTTGAACATATTGTACCGTGATATTTTGATATCTTTGCATCCCTACCATCCATTTTCTACCGCTTGTCCCTCTACTATGCAAAGCGAAAGCCATTTATCAACAACACCCAGTTCCTTGGGCAAGACACTTTACCCACCTGCTCCCAGTGCCACCCACACTGCTTTAAAAATGTAATGTAGATATTAGGTTTCACTATGTAAAAGCGCTTTGAGTCACTGGAGAAAAAGCGCTATATAAAGACAATTCACTTCACACTTCACTTGGGTCAAGGGGCACCTTGCCGAGGGAAAGCACCAAAGCTATTTGCTCGGCTACCATCACCTGGAAAAGATGAAGCCAGCGAAATCTTGCGTCAATTTTTAGGTATTTACATTTTTAAAAGATTAAATGGGAGTTAAGTTTTCTGAGAAACTACATTTTCCAAACTGACTCACACAAAAAAATGTCCACTACAAAGGACACGGCTTCACTTTTCACTTTAAAGACACATTTTTTTAAAATATTTTCTTGGATTTTAAAATCTTCGTTTGTTATTTTGAACATATTGTACCGTGATATTTTGATATCTTTGCATCCCTACCATCCATTTTCTACTGATTGTCCCTCTACTATGCAAAGCGAAAGCCATTTATCAACAACACCCAGTTCCTTGGGCAAGACACTTTACCCACCTGCTCCCAGTGCCACACACACTGCTTTAAAAATGTAATGTAGATATCGGGTTTCACTATGTAAAAGCGCTTTGAGTCACTAGAGAAAAAGCGCTATATAAAGACAATTCACTTCACACTTCACTCGGGTCAAGGGGCACCTTGCCGAGGGAAAGCACCAAAGCTATTTGCTCAGCTTCCATCACCCGGAAAAGATGAAGCCAGCGAAGTTGTGCGTCAATCTTTTAGGTATTTTCATTTTTAAAAGATAAAATGGGTGTTAACTTTTCTGAGAAACTACATTTTCCAAACTGACTCACACAAAAAAATGTCCACTACAAAGGACACTGCTTCACTTTTCACTTTAAAGACACATTTTTAAAAATATTTTCTTGGGTTTTAAAATCTTTGTTATTTTGAACATATTGTACCGTGATATTTTGATATCTTTACATCCCTACCATCCATTTTCTACCGCTTGTCCCTCTACTATGCAAAGCGAAAGCCATTTATCAACAACACCCAGTTCCTTGGGCAAGACACTTTACCCACCTGCTCCCAGTGCCACCCACACTGCTTTAAAAATGTAATGTAGATATCGGGTTTCACTATGTAAAAGCGCTTTGAGTCACTGGAGAAAAAGCGCTATATAAAGACAATTCACTTCACACTTCACTCGGGTCAAGGGGCACCTTGCCGAGGGAAAGCACCAAAGCTATTTGCTCGGCTACCATCACCCGGAAAAGATGAAGCCAGCGAAATCTTGCGTCAATTTTTAGGTATTTACATTTTTAAAAGATTAAATGGGAGTTAAGTTTTCTGAGAAACTGCATTTTCCAAACTGACTCACACAAAAAAATGTCCACTACAAAGGACACTGCTTCACTTTTCACTTTAAAGACACTTTTTTTTAAAATATTTTCTTGGATTTTAAAATCTTTGTTTGTTATTTTGAACATATTGTACCGTGATATTTTGATATCTTTGCATCCCTACCATCCATTTTCTACCGCTTGTCCCTCTACTATGCGAAGCGAAAGCCATTTATCAACAACACCCAGTTCCTTGGGCAAGACACTTTACCCACCTGCTCCCAGTGCCACACACACTGCTTTAAAAATGTAACTTAGATATTGGGTTTCACTATGTAAAAGCGCTTTGAGTCACTAGAGAAAAGCGCTATATAAATAGAATTCACTTTACTTCAACATCAAGAAATACATGGAGAATATGCATGCAGGATTGGCATTCACAGTTCTACTTTTGTCCAGCAGATGGGGCTAAGAGTGATAATTGAGCTCCTTGATGAGTTTGAATAGTGAGATCACAGATTTTACTACACAACTATTGTAAATAAGTGTGTGTGTGTGTGTGTGTGTGTGTGTGTGTGTGTGTGTGTGTGTGTGTGTGTGTGTGTGTGTGTGTGTGTGTGTGTGTGTGTGTGTGTGTGTGATGTAGTCACAGTGACATCTGCGGCTTCTGCAGCTCAGCATGCATGCACATTTTTTTTGTGTGTGTGGTCCATGGTTGTCCCGATACCAATATTCTGGTACCGGTACCAAAGCTTTTCAGTACTTTTCGATACTTTTCTAAATAAAGGCGAGTACAAAGAAATTGCATCGTTGGCTTTATTTTGACAAAAAAAAAATACTCTACCCATAGAAACATATGTTTATCAACAACACCCAGTTCCTTGGGCAAGACACTTTACCCACCTGCTCCCAGTGCCACCCACACTGCTTTAAAAATGTAACGTAGATATTAGGTTTCATATGTTTCTATGGGTAGAGTGGCCGTGCCAGCAACCTGAGGGTTCCTGGTTCGATCCCCAGCTTCTACCAACCCAACCTCGCCGTGTCCTTGAGCGAGACCCTTCACCCTTGCTCCTGATGAGTCGTGGTCAGCTCCTGCCATCAGTGTGTGAATGTGGAAAGAGTGTCAAAGCGCTTAAAGCGCTACACAAATATAACTCATTTCCCATTTACTGATTAGCATTAGCGATTTTACATGGTGATTTCAACACCTTCAAATTAGGTAATGAAAATTACAACTACCTGAACGTTACAATCCAACAGCTGGTGTCAGAAAGTGTTTTAGTCTTATCTTATTCTGACGCATTTTTGAGACGTTAGATTTCCTGTGCTTTTAATTTGGCGATCTAGTCTGAGACGTCATTTCCTGTTTGTAGCGTTTCTGCGTAATATGGGCTCTTGGTTGATTGTGCAAACAGCATTGTGGCCATTCCTGACTAAAATACCACACACACGCACATACCCACACACACCTAAATCACACTTGTTCAATTTCACCCTAAGGCAGGGGTGTCAAACTCAAACACAGAGTGGGCCAAAGTTTTAAAAGCGAACAAAGCCATGGGCCAAGGTTGAACAAATGAACCTTTTAATGGGGACCCAAACAAGTTTTGCATTGAATATTGAACAAGCAAGGCTTATATAACTTTATAGTGACATGCAAAATCAAGTTTCAAATAATAATAATTAAAAAATATCAATGGCATATCAAATAAAAACAAAATAAAAAATAAAAATTGAATGCCTCTTTTCGGCGGCGGGGTTTGGTAGTTCTGGGTATTTGTTCTGTTGTGTTACGGTGGGGATGTTCTCCCAAATTTTGTCATTCTTGTTTGGTGTGGGTTCACAGTGTGGCGCATATTTATAACAGTGTTAAAGTTGTTTATACGGCCATCCTCAGTGTGACCTGTATGGCTGTTGACCAAGTATGCCTTGCATTCACTTGTTTGTGTGTATAAGTTGCATATATTATGTGACTGGGCCAGCACGCTGTTTGTATGGAGTAAAAGCGGACGTGGCGACAGATTGTAGAGAACGCCAAAGGCAGTGTTTTTAGGGCCCACCCCCAACATTGTTGTCCGGGAGGAAATCGGGAGAAATTCGGGTGGGGCACTGAACTTCGGGAGTCTCCCAGGAAAATCGGGAGGGTTGACGAGTATGAGTATTAGCGGTGAATGTGGCGTTAAAGCGGCGGGCCAGCTCTAATGTTAATTTGATATTGCCTCAAGGGCCAAATGAAAGTACACGGCGGGCCAGAGTTTGACACCCATGCCCTAAAGAGTGCCTGAAAGCCTTTCTGTGGTCTACTCTCTGACCGGGGTCCTTGTCCTAAGAAGATATCAGACCAGCATTCCGCATCCAGAGTAAGCTACTCTATCACAGCGGGTGTGTAACAAGCACAACATTTACAGTACAAACACTTTGTAGGGTGCAACATAACACATTCAGCTACTTCCGCGTCAGACAACACACCTTAGATGGTTTGTACAGTACTGCCATCAACTAGATAGCTTAATCACCTCATATTTAAATGTTACTTTCAAATGATTACCATCTATTAACACGCACAAAAGTACCGAAAGGTGGTACTGTGTCGGTTCAAATGCGAGCAGTACTCATCTCTTGTTGTGGCCCTCAACAACCGATAGTTTTTATGCCACGGGTCGGCTCGAGTGACAAACCGCATTTTACACTAAATCAGAAGTGGGGAACGATATCACTCGATATCACAGTCACAAATTCGGAGTAGAATCGATGTTCCAACGCCCGAAAACACATAAATATTAATAATTGTTGATAAATATTTTGATGCATTTACAAAATACGTTGAAAAAAGTATTGGGACTGTAACATTGTTATGAGAAGATTGACGCCATGACGGCAACTATACTCTGTGCCTTCCTCCCTGGCTCCGCAGCTAGGAGTCCCTCAGAAGGCGGGCCACGCCTCCACGCCGCAACCAATGTGTGGTCGCCATCAGCGTGTTGGACTTCAGGCCCGCATGTCAAGTCGCACCACTCTGACTATTCTAGAAGAGTCTCTTTGCTTCCCCCTCCAAGATACTACTTAATGTGCCTGAATGTAAATGATGTGTGGCTTTGACCGTGACCTAGCCAGTGTCTCCACACACACACACACACACACACACACACACACACACACATACTTTCTTTGGATATCTTCCTTCCTGAGGGACTGTTGGTTCAAGAGGGCTGAGGTGTTGATTACTGCAGTCGTGTGTGTGTGTGTGTGTGTGTGTGTGTGTGTGTGTGTGTGTGTGTGTGTGTGTGTGTGTGTGTGTGTGTGTGTGTGTGTGTGTGTGTGTGTGTGTGTGTGTGTGTGTGTGTGTGTGTGCGTGTGTGTGTGTGTGTGTGTGTGTGTTGCCACCCTTCTTGAGACACCCACTATGAAAAGTTTAGTCCATATGAGGAGGTGTGAACAAGTTAGGACATAAATCATGAAAACCATTTCATCTAATAGAGAATGTCTCATTTGCACCCCCTGGTGGTGAAATCTATCATAATGTGGGTGGTCCCCAAAAAGTAGGTTTTAAAAGTGCTCCCCTCTAGTCAACATATGAAATAACCAGTGTGTGTAAACATTTGAAGTGCTCCCCATCTGGCCAACAAATGTAATAACATATAGAAATGTGCCCCCCTTTGTCCAAAATTAATTAAAATAAATGAAATATATTTATCGAGACTTGCTGTAAAAATGAAGTAAATATTGAAAATTAATAACCAATTACCAACTTTTTTTTTTTAACTAAAACCAGTCTTTTCCTCACAATGTGTCAACTTTTTTCTTATAAATTTGGGAACAATTTCTGCTTCTGTAATTTTCGCGGAAAATTATTACTTTTTTATGTAAAATTATTACTTTTTAATGCAAAATGGTGGCATTTGTCATAAAAAAAATTCAGATTTTATCACAATATTGCCAACTTTTTTGTTGTTCTTGTAAAACAATAACATTTTTTTGAGTAAAATGATGACTTTCGTCATAATTTTGCCAAGTAAAATTCCGATTATTATAATATTACCAACATTTTCTAAGTTTTCTTATAAAATTGTGACTTGTGGAGTAAAATCACGACTCTTGATAAAAATGCCAAAACGTTGAGCTTTTTGTTGTAAAATTGAGTAGAATTCCAATTTTTATCATCATATTGCAAAGATGTTCAGTTTTTATTGTAACATTTTGACTTGTATTGAATAAAATTAGGGCTCTTATTATCATACTGCCAAAATTCTTAGTTTTTCTTGTGAAATTGTGACCTTTTTCTTGTGAAATTCCAACTCATTTTTCACAACACGCTTTTTTTATATTTTCATAGTATGTATATATTATTAATGTTGTTAATACACATCTTTATATATCTAGGAAGGCTGGTCCTAAAGAGGTCTCAAAAAATGTAACAAATACAAGTGTGTGTGTGTGTGTGTGTGTGTGTGTGTGTGTGCGTGTGTGTGTGTGTGTGTGTGTGTGTGTGTGTGTGTGTTCCCACCCTTCTAGAGACACCCACTACGAAAAGTTTAGTCCATATGAGGAGGTGTGAACAAGTTAGGACATAAATCATGAAAACCATTGCATCTAATAGAGAATGTCTCATTTGCACCCCCTGGTGGTGAAATCTATCATAATGAGGGTGGTCCCCAAAAAGTAGGTTTTAAAAGTGCTCCCCTCTAGTCAACATATGAAATAACAAGTGTGTGTAAACATTTGAAGTGCTCCCCATCTGGCCAACAAATGTAATAACATATTGAAATGTGCCCCCCTTTGTCCAAAATTAATTAGAATAAATGAAATATATTTATCGAGACTTGCTGTAAAAATGAAGTAAATATTGAAGATTAATAACCAATTACCAACTTTTTTTTTTTTAACTAAAACCAGTCTCTTTCCTCACAATGTGTCGACTTTTTTCTTATAAATTTGGGAACAATTTCTGCTTCTGTAATTTTCGCGGAAAATTATTACTTTTTTATGTAAAATTATTACTTTTTAATGCAAAATGGTGGCATTTGGCATAAAAAAAATTCAGACTTTATCACAATATTGCCAACATTTTTGTTGTTCTTGTAAAACAGTAACATTTTTTTGAGTAAAAAGATGATTTTCGTCCTAATTTTGCCAAGTAAAATTACAATTATTATTATAATATTACCAACATTCTCTAAGTTTTCTTATAAAATTGTGACTTGTTGAGTAAAATCATGACTCTTTTGATAAAATTGCCAAAATGTTAAGCTTTTTGTTGTAAAATTGCGACTGTTATTGAGTAGAATTCCAATTTTTATCATCATATTGCAAATATGTTCAGTTTTAATTGTAACATTTTGACTTGTGTTGAATAAAATTAGGGCTCCTATTATCATACTGCCAAAATTCTTAGTTTTTCTTGTGAAATTATGACCTTTTTCTTGTGAAATTCCAACTAAACTTTTTGACTCGGGGTGATGTCGCAGGTTTGACCCGTAAGCCATCTCCAAAAGCGTTTTAGAGAATTTGGCAGTACATCCAACCGGCCAAAGGACCGCAGACCACGTGTAACCACATCAACAATTGGTTTGCATAACCAAAGAACTTCTGCACAAACTGTGAGAAAGAATCTCATATGCATGCTCATCGTCGTGTATATATATATATATATATATATATATATATACTCCGAGCGCGATGTTGTCTCGTTATCGATGGGAAAATGCATTTTTGGAGAATATGATTTGCCTGAGCGGCTAGGAGACACCAGGAGTAACAAGTGGTAGGAAATTGATTAAAAAGGACAGATTTTAAAAAATGTTAATAATTTTAAAGAAATAAAAAGATAACATTTTTTGGGACGCTGCTGGGCCAGATCCGGCCTGCAGGCAGTTATTTGTGGACCCCTGATTAAAAGTTTTGGTGTTGTTTACTGCCGTCTTCGTCATAATTTTAGTTTTGATGTTGTTTACTGCTGTTCTTCACGTATCTCTTATGTTTGACTGCCATCTACTGGCTACACTTATCATTACACCATGTACCAAATAAAGTTGCTTCGAGGTCGGTAAGCACAACCAAAATGATGCCGTACATTAGGCCCACTGGGTTACAAGGGGCACTGTTCATTTTTGAGAAAATTAAAAGATTTTACGTGCGCCTTATAGTCCGAGAAATACAGTAATTTAATTTTTTTTTAAAGTTAATCAGTTGACAGCACTCGTTTAAACGTTTTCTTTGTTTCCTTCCAGCAACAACGCCATCTGGACTTGTTGACCATCACAAACTGTGGTAAGTTTTTATTTTCATTTTTTGTTCCACGTTCTGCTGAATGAGAAGCACAAGTGTGAGATGGACCAGTTTGCCACCACCATAATTCCTCTTCAAAGACCAACCTTGACATTTGAAAATAAAACGACATATGTTGGTTGGAAGAGGACGCCATGTTGCTGTTGGGCCGCCGTGCCATCACTTGCAGTTGTTCACTGATGTGGAGAACCAGATGGGGGCTCCGGCCCATATGTCCAAAGAATCTGCGGGATCTAATGTGCTTTGATTGGAATGATGCAGACGTGAGGCTTCTGCAGCACAGGTTAATTCTGGAGGTTTACGTTGCAGCTGTTGTTGCAGATGATGGCGCTCTTCACAGCTTGGTAGAGGACAGCCAAGTGTGAGAGCGACTTTAAAAGTGCCGCAGCACCTTCTGGGACACTAAAACGAAGAATCTAACTTTGATTTGTCAGCTTTGTCTTTTGACGCCAGAGCTGCACGGCTAATAACGTCTGCGAAACTCGGTATTGGAGTGAAGGAATGGGCCGAAATAGAAATGTTCTTGAAGGAATCTGAAGAGATGAAGCAAAATCGGGAAAGTTGGAGGCTGCAGATCATATCAAATATGACTTTTACATACGTGTCCCCTCTGGTTGAATCTTTTGCAGTTTGAGAAGATCCAGTCCGCAGAAGATGAGATTTGCTTATAATTATATTCCATCATTTATTTTTCCCTGAAATTACACATTTATCATTCAAAAAGGGACGGCGTGGCGCAGTGGGAGAGTGGCCGTGCGCAACCCCAGGGTCCCTGGTTCAAATCCCACCTAGTACCAACCTAGTCACGTCCGTTGTGTCCTGAGCAAGACACTTCACCCTTGCTCCTGATGGGTGCTGGTTAGGGCCTTGCATGGCAGCTCCCTCCATCAGTGTGTGAATGTGTGTGTGAATGTGGAAGTAGTGTCAAAGCGCTTTGAGTACCTTGAAGGTAGAAAAGCGCTATACAAGTACAACCCATTTATCATTTTATTTAATTAGAAAAAAAAGCGTTCATTAGTATTACTACTATTGATAATTAGATCCTAGATTCCTCTTTTTGATGGCCGGGTGAATCGCTTTTGGCTTCAGGGCTGCGTTGTGTGCATTTCTTTGCCGCGATGACGGTGAGTCCATAACACAATAAATGGCCCATTGAATAATCGTGTGATTGCGTTAGATTTATTGATCCAATCCGCAGAAGATGAAATTTGCTTAAAATTATATTCCATCATTTATTTTCCCTGAAATTACACATTTACTATTCAATTACAAAAACGCTTTCATTTATATTGTGTTTCTTTAATTGTTGAATGAGTGTAATCAATACAAATTGATCAAATCTGTGAATAACTGCGATAGAGCGCACCCACCTTAGTATTATTACTATTGATAATTAGATTCCAGATTCCTTTTTTGATGGTGGAGTGGATCCCTTTTGGCTTCATGGCTTTTGTGTGCATTTCTTTGCCGTGATGACGGTGAGTCCATAACGCGATAAATTGCCCGTTGAATGCTTGTGTGAGTGCGTTGGATGTATTGATCCAATCCGCAGAAGATGAAATTTGCTTAAAATTATATTCCATCATTTATTTTCCCTGAAATTACACATTTACTATTAAATTGGGAAAAAAAGCCTTAATTTCTATTGTGTTTCTTTAATTAATGAGTGTTACTAACACAAATTGATCAAATCTATGAATGACTGCAAAATAGCGCACTCACCTTGGTATCAGTACTATTTAGATATAGATCCTAGATTCCTTTTTTGATGGGCCGGTGGATCACTTTTGCCTTCAGGGCTGCGTTGTGTGCATTTCTTTGCCGCGATGACGGTTAGTCCATAACGCGATAAATGGCCCGATAAATGATTGTGTGCCCCTGAATTTTAAATAACTTGGTTCATGCACAGCCACTGCAAAAGACCGCACACAAGAGCGGTGCTGTGTGGATGCCGTGATCTGTGTAGTGGTGAAAAGCAGAGATTTTTTAAAAATGGTATTAATGCCCACATGTTAGAAGTTGATGATGTGCATTTACAATTGGTCTGTATTAGTTTTGGACTCACCCTTTCACTTAAAGCATGAGTGAGGAATGTGTAAAGAATGGTGTTTCCTCGATGTGAAGACCCGACTTGTCCGAAATAAATATCTGCTCACAGATGACACCCGGTGGTGGCATGAGCACACTGCAGCTACTCCTGAGTAGCTCCTTATTGCTATTTAGTTTTTTCACACTGACCATGACACTTTTTGACCACTATATAAGAAGTACTGTTGTAATGATTATACAACTTTTGGAAATTTCCGTGTACATTCAAATACTACAATGTAACATACATTTTAATTAAAATTTTTTTAGTTTTTTTATGTCAGGGTGCGTGTCATTTCCACACCCACTGAGTTGAAATACTAATAGAACCGGACATAATTGATGTATTTATTTATACCTGCATTATCGGGATACTGAAGGTTTATGTACAGTATGTAAACTTGTTTGTGCTGCCACCTAGCTGGAGGCGTGTTTATTGTTCAAAAGTGAAAATAGATGCTAATACTGAAAGAAGCACTGATTTATTATAGTAAAAAAAAAAAAAGAATGAAGGTTATGGCAAGCAGGAAAATTGTTAGGGTAGAGTGTGTTTTCTCCGATCACTTGATGAATCTATTACTAAAATAACCAAAAGCTGCAGCCCTAAAGATCTGATACCAATACCCATTTAAGTATTAATACTATTGATATATAGATCCCAGATTCCTTTTTTTATGCCCGAGTGCCTCATCTGTGCCTTTGGGGCTGCGTCTTGTGCATTTCTTTACCATGATGAGGGCGAACTCGTTTAGCGGATAGACCAGCTATTTCAGCTTCTGCCATCCCAAGTCACTGCTGTTGTGTCCTTGGGAAAAATAAAAATAAATAAATATAGATGTGTTTATGTAAAGCGCATTGGGACACTTGTGGAAAAAGTGCAATATGAATATGATTCATTTCATGATGACGGTGAGTCCATAACGCGTCAAATGGCCAACTGAATGATTTGTGTGAGCCTGTTAGACTCAATTTGAAGATATATATGTATATTTTTTGGGATTGCCCTAACAACCTATTTGGCAATTTCATTGGCCGAATGTGTCGAGGCAAAATTCCCACTCCACAAACTAGACGCAGTGTTGTATAACTCGCATGGTTCAAAAGTTGCTTTTGATAGTCCAGAATAGTGTTGTCCCGATACCAGTATTTTGTTACCAGAATTGGTACCAAAATGCATTTCGATACTTTTCGGTACTTTTTGATACTTTTCTAAATAAAGGGCACCACAAAAAAATTGCATTATTGGCTTTATTTTAACAAGACATCTTGTAGTACATTAAACAAATGTTTCTTATTGCAAGTTTGTCCTTAAAGTAGTGAACATACAAGACAACGTGTCTTTTACTAGTAAGTAAACTAACAACGGCTCCTAATTTAGTCCTGCTGACATATGCAGTAACATATTGTGTCATTGATCATTCTATTTTTTTGTCATAATTATTAAGAACAAGCTGTATAAAATGAATTATTAATCTACTTGTTCATTTACTGTTAATATCTGCTTACTTTCTCTTTTAACATGTTCTATCTACACTTCTGTTCAAATGTAATAATCACTTATTCTTCTCTTCTTTGATACTTTACATTAATTTTGGATGATACCACACATTTGGGTATGAATCCGATACCAAGTAGTTACAGGATCATACATTGGTCATACTCAAGTCCTCATGTATGTCATATTTCCTGAGTTTTTATACATAATATACATTTCAAAAACGAAAGAAGATTTTGTGATGCTAAAAATTACCGATGTAACCATAGTAGTATTATCTAGATATGCTTCTGTACTTGGTATCATTACAGTGGATGTCAGGTGTAGATCCACCCATGGCGTTTGTTTATTTGGTGACGCCGGTGAAGCATGTTGCAGGGATGATACTTGTAAGAAACTTTGTCGCCATGGAGACGAGGATTAGTGATTTAGAAGTAGCTAAAACACTGCAGACTGCCGATGGACTTTTTCCATGTCTTAAAGCAGCTCTTCTTGAGGGTGTTTCAGTGTTATAACTTCACCTCTATCGTGAGTTTTTAAGCCAAAATGTCTCCATTCTCCCTTTTCTGTCTACACACTGTGTCTGCTTGTAAGTACTCCGTGATTATGCGCTGCCGAACATGCTCCTCTGCTCGTAAAAACCAGCAATGACACGACGTGACGACGACACGGGTCTGGAGGAGTAGGGGCCCGGTACTTTTTTTACATGCTCTAATTATTTTAAAACCTCTTGTCACTCCGGCACTTACCAAAGGCATACAGTAAAACATTTAGTGTGATGTAAGGATACCATCATGAAAAGTACATTTAATTAAAAAAAAAATTATTATGGTCTTACCTTTACTTATAAATTAATTCCATGCGCAGCTCCTTCTGATCAAAAGAGTCAAAAACTTGTTTATAGAAGTCTTCCTTATCTTTCTTCAGTTTTAAAAGTCTCTCTGTCTTGATGGAGACATTCCTTCATTACCTCCTGCTTTGATTGAAATTCCAGTTTAGAAAACTGCTATCAGACCGTTGCTATCAGTTAGCTCGGCTCCTCAAGTGCAGGCGACGACAGAATTATCCTCGGACAACTCCCCTTCCCGTTCTGCTCCGTGGATGATCTCTTTATCCCACCGCTGCCACCAAGAAGTGTTATTGTATAAATAATACACTGGTTGTTTAGGACTGGAACATGCTTTATTTCAGCCCGGTTGTTTACATAGCCAGCAAAGAAGTAGTGGTGTTACATCCTAAAAGGTCCGTCGTGCACCCCCCGCGTCAAATCCGTTCCCAGCACATATCACGTCACTCGTTGTCACTTCCTCTGCAGCCGAGTAGTTGCAAGAAGGATCACTAGCGCCCTCTACCACCAGGAGACGGGAGTCATTTAATGACTCATATTTGACACACGCAGCTATGGTATATTAATAAAACATAGCTGCTTACTGTTATTTTTAGCATATTCAATAGCTTGGACCTTAAATCCTACTGAATAGCTCTTAATCTTCTTCCTTTTATGCAATTTCAAATGATTGAAATCAGCCTCCTCCATTTTGAAAATGATGACAGGGAAAGTGTCACTCGTGACGTGACGAGTTTGACCAGGCAGTAATACTAAGCATGCGCTAATTATTTTGCGAAGCGAGTTTGAGCCGGCAGTATTTCAAGGCAGGCGCATACTATCAGAGGTGGGTAGTAACGCGCTACATTTACTCTGTTACATTTACTTGAGTAACTTTTGGGATAAACTGTACTTCTACGAGTAGTTTTTATGCAACATACTTTTACTTTTACTTGAGTATATTTAGAGAAGAAACACTACTTTTACTCCGTTCCATTTATCTACAATCAACTCGCTACTCGTTTTATCGATCTATTAATGTTTGTTTTGGTTAATGACAGAGCTTCAAAGTGGGAACTACACATGCCTGCGTTTCACCAATCAAATGCAGTCACTGGTGACGTTGGACCAATCAAACAGAACCAGGCGGTCACATGACCCGACTTAAACAAGTTAAAAAACTTATTGGGGTGTTACCATTTAGTGGTCAATTGTGCAGAATATGTACTGTACTGTGCTATCTACTAATAAAAGTTTCAATCAATCAATCAAAAGTGTAAAGGAAAAAAGACACTTTTTATTTCAACCGTACTTCCCGTCAAAAGCCTAAAGACTGATCGCACAGTTCCTGTCTTCACAATAAAAGCGCCGCTCCATCGCGCCTGCGCTAACAAAATAAGAGTCTCTGAAAGCCAACGCAAACAAGCTAGCAAGCTACGGAGTTTGCCGCCAATGTATTTCTTGTAAAGTGTATAAAAACCAATATGGAAGCTGGACAAATAAGATGCCAAAAACCAACGACTTTCATGTGGTTTTAGACAGAAAAGTGGAACTTTTTTTCTCCTCCATTTGAAAACGTGAACGTCTGATTCCAATCAATGCAAGTCATCAGAATCAGGTAATACACCAACTTATATTCTTGTCTTCATGAAAGATAGGAATCTATATGTTAAACATGCATGTACATTCATTAAAACACCTTTAACATGTCAACAAAAACGGCAAAATAAATATAAATTATATTCTGTATATATATATATATATATATATATATATATGATGTGTGTGTGTATGTATATATGAGGTAGATCCCCTCGACTTGGTCATTTACTAAGTAGTTGATAAACGTTGAAAAACTTATTGGGGTGTTACCATTTAGTGGTCAATTGTAGGGAATATGTACTGTACTGTGCAATCTACTAATACATGTTTTAATCAATCAATCAATAAATGCCTACTGAGACTATGGTGCTGTTAAGTTATTGTGGCTCAATGTGCCATTTTTTCATTCTATTTTAATGTACTATTATTTAATATATATTATTGTTTTAGTTGCTTAAGAGATATTCCTGACTCTGAATTTGCTCATTGCTATTTTTATGTTTGTGTGCATTATTTGTTGCCGTAATCATTAAAGGAACAGGTTACTCATCAGTTACTCAGTACTTGAGTAGTTTTTTCACAACATACTTTTTACTTTTACTCAAGTAAATATTTGGGTGACTACTCCTTACTTTTACTTGAGTAATAAATCTCTAAAGTAACAGTACTCTTACTTGAGTACAATTTCTGACTACTCTACCCACCTCTGCATACTATATGCCCGGCGGCTATTCAAGGAAATACGGTAATACCGATATACCGTACAAGCCTAGTCCAGAGTTTGATATCAGAACTCCTTCTCTCACGTGATCAAATTGTGGCGTTTCCGGTTGCCGTTCCATGTTGTGTTGTTGTTTCAGTCACCTTCAGCCAACACTGTCTGGTCTTCATGGCTTCCTTCCAACGTCACGGGGGACGCTAACAAGTAGCATACGCCCTAATTTACCCCACGTGAGCAAAGTCTACCTCCACTTAATTGGCTGACATGCGCAAAAGTAAAAAGGGGGCGGGACGTAACGAAACCCCGGCTTATCTATTAACTTTCCGAGCGTGGTTTCGCACACTCAGGCAGGCGAGCGCCCACACGCCGACCCACTCCAAGCGCTCTCGACCCTCCTTAATTGGACACTTGAGCGGCACGCGGCTGCATCTGGCTGCTGTTGAACACAGCCTGACATTTCAGACTGCTGACCTTTCAAGCCCCGCCACAACTAAATAATCATTAGTCCCGCCAACCGTTTCACCGCAGCAAACAGCAACACAAATGAACTCGCCGCACACACACACACACACACACACACACACACACACACACACACGCACTCTTGTATTCTGTACCTTCTGGAGACCTCTGAAAAAAGCCTCCCTCTTTAGGACCACCCTTTCTTGGTATATTAAGTTGTGTATTTACAACATTAATAATATATGTAGTGAGTCTTATGCTGCATTGTGTAGTTTTTTATAAGTCGGAGACACTCCACCATCATTTATTAGACACCTTTGTTGGAAACATGAAACACATACACAGGTCTGTACTTTTCTGGTGGAGTGATACCTCATCATCAAAAGTCCGATAGAAGAGAGAATAAACAACATTCATTCATACAAAAAAAAAATTTAAATTACATGAACAAAAATGTTTTATCACAAAACAATAATAATAATAAATAATACACAAATCCACGTACCTTTGTTGGAAACATGAAACACATACACAGGTCTGTACTTTTCTGGCGGAGTGATACCTCATCATCAAAAGTCCGATAGAAGAGAGAATAAACAACATTCATTCATACAAAAAAAAAAAAATTTAAATTACATGAACAAAAACGTTTTATCACAAAAAAATAATAATAATACACAAATCCACATACCCTTCATTTTACTCAACGAAAGTCACAATTTTATAAGAAAACATTAGACGCGACCCCAAAAGGGACAAGCAGTAGAAAATAGATGGATGGTTAGATGCAATGGTTCTGTATAGGGACCATGATTTCGGTCCTAACTCGTTCACCGGTCCTCATTTTTTCGGTACTTTTCCTTGTTGGTGTCTCAATAAGGCTAGAAATACAAACAATGACAATAAAAACTATTCTGATTCTGATTCTAATTCTATTAGACACGACCCTAAAAGAGACAAGCGGTAGGAAATGGATGGATGGTTAGATGCAATGGTTCTGTATAGGGACCATGAGTTCAGTCCTAACTCGTTCACCGGTCCTAGTTTTGTCGGTACTTTTCCTTGTTGGTGTCTCAATAAGGCTAGAAACACAAACAATGACAATAAAAACTATTCTGATTCTATTAGACGCGACCCCAAAAGGGAAAAGCGGTAGGAAATGGATGGATGGTTAGATGCAATGGTTCCGTATAGGAACCATGATTTTGGTCCTAACTCGTTCACCGGTCCTCATTTTGTCGGTACTTTTCCTTGTTGGTGTCTCAACAAGGCTAGAAATACAAACAATGACAATAAAAACTATTCTGATTCTGATTCTAATTCTATTAGACACGACCCTAAAAGAGACAAGCGGTAGGAAATTTATAAATGGATATATGCAATGGTTCTGTATAGAGACCATGAGTTCAGTCCTAACTCGTTCACCGGTCCTCATTTTGTCGGTATTTTCCTTGTTGGTGTCTCAACAAGGCTAGAAAC
>NC_084632.1:2375696-2380696 GCF_033978795.1 Nerophis ophidion
CACTGACGCTGCGATTGCTCCCGATGAGCCGATCTTCGCCGTCTCGAAATAGGCGAGGAAGAAGAGGGAAAGTGCGATCAACATGTCCAAGTTGTGGCGTGTTTGCGGGTGTTGTCGCCACACACACACACGGTGCATTTAACAAATTGTGCCCACTGAATTCTGTCATGGCTTTCTTGAAGGCTCCCTCCCTCCCCAGACTTCGCGTTGAGACAGATTATTTATTGCCTTCTGCGGCGGCGCCATTACTGTCCGACTTTGAAGACAAGGCGTTCTGTTATCTCGCCGGCCGCCGCCCCCCTCGTTTGTTCCCGGCCTCGCACATCCAGCAGTCACAGAAGACCAAGTGGAGTTTCTGGCTCCGTGCAAAGTCCGCTCTTAACCCTTGTGTAACGTTCATATTGTTGTTACTCAGCCAGAGTTTGTGGGTCTGACGGACCCCGTTGCGTTTTGTGGTTTTTAATGCCTCAAAATCAAACACTTTTATGTTAAAATACTGAACAGATGTTTATTGGGGTAAGGTAAACATCGTTGTTTGGCAACACTTTCTGCTCTCATTTTCTCGCACATTTGACCCTCTGATGTTCTGTGTACCTGTTCTCTTCCCGTCGAGGTGGAGTTAAAATACTGAACTGATGTTTACCTTATCCCAATAAACATCTGTTCAGTATTTTTAACATAAAATTGTTCAATTATGAGGCATTAAAAGCCACAAAATGCAACGGGGTCCATCAGACCCACAAACGCTGGCTGAGTAACAACAATATGAACATTGAACAGAAAAATTTGTCTGCCAGTTTCTGCATCCCACAGGGATTCTTCTTTTGTGTTTCTGCACCTGCGGTTCCCACACAAGGTTGCAACATTGTTTGTCAACACTGTCTGCTCTCATTTTCTCGCACGTTTGACCCTCTGATGTTCTGTGTACCTACACTCTGTCCTCCTCCTGTCTAGGAGGAGTTAAAATACTGAACAGATGTTTACCTTATCCCAATTAACATCTGTTCAGTGTTTTTAACATAAAATTGTTCAATTGTGAGGCATTAAAAGCCACAAAATGCAAGGGGTCCGACAATCGCTGGCTGAGTAACAACAATATGAACGTTGCACAGAAAAAATTCTCTGCCAGTTTCTGCATCCCACAGGGATTCTTCTTTTGTGTTCCACACAAGGTTGCAACATTGTTTGTCAACATTGTCTGCTCTCATATTCTCGCACATTTGACCCTCTGATGTTCTGTTTAACTACACTCTGTCCTCCTCCTGTCTAGGCCTGCTGTGTGTGTGTGTGTGTGTGTGTGTGTGTGTGTGTGTGTGTGTGTGTGTGTGTGTGTGTGTGTGTGTGTGTGTGTGTGGTAGACAAAACATCAATTTCCACACTTCTATTAGCCCCGGGTCCAGTGGACCCTGGACGTCTTATACGTAGTAGAAATGTGTATGGTGTGTGGTCATGAAATATGTATTCTGATATATGTTCTTCACAGAAAATGAGCCAAGGTCAGTGAGTCTCAGTTTGAAAAATTCCTTAATTGTATCACTTTTCTTTTAAAAAATAAATGAAAACGTGTCCCACAGACCCGAACCCCACACAAGGGTGTTTGGTGCCCCGCCTCAATCGGCTCCTCTAGTGCCGTCTTCCTTTTTAATTACAAACAATAAAGGGTGGCGGCAGCCCAACCCTAAAAAAAAAAAAAAGACGCCGCAGCTGTTCCTTGTTCTTCAGGGGTGGGGACGTGCGAAGATGGCGGCGGGACAAAGCGTATCGAGGACGCAGCCTCCTGCTCGGGGGAACATACAGAACCTGCGTCGATAGGAATCTTGAGAGGGGGGGTTGAATTTCCGCATGAATGACTTGGCTTTCAAGATGGAAAGCTGCGGAGATTGGTTTCCACCGAGGCAGCGGAGGAAAGGATGGGCTGAGCAGGAACGCGGAACAAAAAGGAATAATCTGAAAGAAACACTTATTGTTATTATTATTAAAGACAAGCGGTAAAAAATGGATGGATGGATGGGATGGATTATTATTATTATTATTATAATTATTATTATTATTATTATTATTATTATAGTCCAAATGGCAGTATGTCTTTCATTGTGGAAGCTAGGGTGTCAAAACAATGGATTTTCGAATACATCGCAGAGCGGTCGTGCAGACAACTTGAGGGTTCCTGGTTCGATCCCCAGCTTCCGCCATTCCGTTGTGTCCTTGAGCAAGACACGTAGCCCTTGCTCCTGATGGGTGGTGGTTAGGGCCTTGCATGGCAGCCCCCCCCGCCCCCCCATTTAGTGAGTGAATGCAAGTGTGAATGTGTGAATAGTGTCAAAGTGCTTTGAGTACCTTGAAGGTAAAAAACCCAGTTACCATTCATTATAATCGATTCAAATTAATCAAAACATTATTTTTTTCTGTATTTTTTTGCCTAGATTTTTATCAAGCAAATTTTATTTTAAGTAATATAGAAATTTGTCAGACATGTTTATTTATTCTATGGAAGAATGTGGTTATCGTATTTCTCGGACTATAAGGCGCACTTAAAATGCTTTCATTTTTTCAAAAATGGCCAGTGCGCCTGATAACCCGGTGCGACTGATGTACGGAAAAATTCTGGTTGTGCTTACTGAGCTCAAAGCAATTTTCTTTGATATGATGTGTGACCAGCAGATGGCAGTCAAACATAAGATGATGTGTAAAACATCATCCATGCAACATTTTGACCACAGAACCACCATCACATGTTATGTCGACCACAAGGAAGTATTTTACATTTAGAAAAAAAATCATAATAATATGACTCCTTTAATGCGCCTTATGGTCATCATGGATTATTATAATTAGTGCCATCTCAGAAGTAGGCTAACTTTTAAATAAATAAATAAATAAATGGGTTGTACTTGTATAGCGCTTTTCTACCTTCAAGGTACTCAAAGCGCTTTGACACTACTTCCACATTCACACACACATTCACACACTGATGGAGGGAGCTGCCATGCAAGGCGCCAACCAGCACCCATCAGGAGCAAGGGTGAAGTGTCTTGCTCAGGACGTGACGAGGTTGGTACTAGGTGGGATTTGAACCAGTGACCCTCGGGTTGCGCACAGCCACTCTCCCACTGCGCCACGCCGTCCCTTTTGCTATGTTTTGCTATGTTATCGTCCTAACTTTAGCAAGCTAAAGTTTCATGCTAGCATTTTAGCAAATTTAAAAACATTTAAACCTAAAATTCATGGGTTTTGAGACTTGTCTCAATCTTGCAAGTATGCTAACCCTTCCAAGTATGCTAACTGTTCCCGTTATCACGCGCTAACGATAGCATGCTAATGTTTTAACGATCATAGATTTTGATAATTAATGCCATCTCAGAAGTAGACTAATTTTTCCTATGTTATCATCCTAGCTTTAGGAAGGTAGCCTTCCATGCTGGCTTTTTAGCACATTTTAATCATTTAAACCTAAAATTCATGGGTTTTGAGACTTGTCTCAATCTTGCAGGTATGCTAACCCTTCCGAGTATGCTAACTGTTCCCGTTATCACGCGCTAACGATAGCATGCTACTGTTTTAACTATCATAGATTTTGATAATTAATGCCATCTCAGAAGTAGACAGATTTTTCCTATGTTATCATCCTAGCTTTAGGAAGGTAGCCTTCCATACTGGCATTATAGAACATTTTAATAATTTAAACCTAAAATTCATGGGTTTTGAGACTTGTCTCAATCTTGCAAGTATGCTAACCCTTCCAAGTACGCTAACTGTTCCCATTATCACATGCTAACGATAGCATGCTACTGTTTTAACTATCATAGATTTTGATAATTAATGCCATCTCAGGAGTAGACAGATTTTTCCTATGTTATCATCCTAGCTTTAGGAAAGTAGCCTTCCATGCTGGCATTATAGAAAATTTTAATCATTTAAACATAAAATTCATGGGTTTTGAGACTTGTCTCAATCTTGCAAGCATGCTAACCGTTCCAAGTATGCTAACAGTTCCCGTTATCATGTGCTAACATTAGCATGCTAATGTTTTAACGATCATAGATTTTGATATGTAGTGCCATCTCAGAAGTAGACTAACTTTTCCTACAGTATGTTATTATGCTAACTTTAGGAAGGTTGCGTTCCATGCTGGCTTTTTAGCACATTTTAATAATTTAATCCTAAAAGTCATGGGTTTTGAGACTTGTCTCAATCTTGCAAGCATGCTAACCATTCCAAGTATACTAACAGTTCCCGTTATCATGCGCTAATGTTAGCATGCACATTTTTTAACAATCATGGATTTCATGATATTGGCTTTGTGATGAGGTGGCGACTTGTCCAGGGTGTACGCCGCCTTACACCCAATTTTAGCTGAGATAGGCACCAGTGCCCCCTGCAACCCCAAAAGGGAATAAGCGGTAGAAAAATGGATGGATGGATGGATGGATTTCATAATAAGTGCCATCTCAGAAGTAGGCTAACTTGTCCTATGTTATCATCCTAACTTTAGCAAGTTAGCCTTCCATTCTTGCATTTTAGTTCATTTTAATCATTTAAATCTAAAATGCACAGGTTTTGAGACTTGTCTCAATCTTGCAAGTATGCTAACCGTTCCAAGTATGCCAACAATTCCCGTTATCAGGCGCTAACGTTCGCATGCTAATGTTGTAATTGAACGTTTTAGCTCCAATCAACCTGTGCTAGAGGTTTGCAGCGCAGACAGCAGGCCCATAACAAAATCTGCGGGGAATTATCTCGTATTATATTATGCTCGCTTTGGTGTGGTTTATGAGACTCATTTTTAGTGGCTAAATACGCTAAAGAACGAGGGTGGCAACAGAGGACAGAAGAGCAGGCGGTGTGATATTGGAAATATTTCTCATCAAACAAATTATTTAAACCCCCTCAACAGGCCCAAATGTTTGTTTGTTTTTGTTGACAAGTGGCCATTGTAAATATGCTAATTTCACGCGGCGTACACACAAGCGGCCGTGTGTTTCTTGCAAAACAGAGAAGCT